>NC_074709.1:5920059-6086393 GCF_024334085.1 Lutzomyia longipalpis | reverse complement strand
AAGCAGTGGCAAGAGGACTATATAAGGAGTCTAAAGGTAGTGACCCGACAGTTCCCGGTTTTATAGTTTATGAGAAAATCGACTTCCTTCTTGGGGTCGTTCAACGACCCCACCTTGGCGCTCTAAGGAAGCTCCAAGGTCTTGGCGGCCAGCAGGTTAATAACTTTTCTTGTGGTGGACGGATTGAGCTGAAATTTTTACACAACCTCCTCAGATAACCAAAGAACTTATTTCCAAAAGATGGGAATGGTATCTTTTATATTTATTAAGTTATAGCACGAAATATAGGGCTGGGGTCGTTCAACGACCCCGCTTGGCGGCCTAGAGGTTAAATAAAATATTTTAAATTTAATCAGTTTTTTAAAGAGAAAAAGAGTTTTAGAGGATGGCAAGGTGGAAAAGTCACATAATCTTAGGAAAAGTTGTTGGGAAATTTGGTCAAAATTAAATACAAATATGCACAAAATATTTTTATTTTTTTAAATTAAAATTAGGGAAATTTTATAGATTAATTAATTTAATTATTTAATTATTTAGGTTGAGAAAATGAGGATTTTTTTTAATTCCCTTCCGGTGAGCGTATTTAATTATTTAATTTATTTTTTAATAAAATCAGGGAAATTGTATAGATTTATTAATTGAATTATTAAATTCAATAAATCCTTAAGAACTTTTGAAAGAGAAATGAACAACACTCTTTAAATGTGTTCTCTTTTTTTCTTTCTTTTCTGGTGAACCACACACTTAAGAATTTTCCACCAAATCATACAAAGATAAATGCGTCACCCTTAAGTTTAAAAATGAAATTATGAAAATAAAAATATTTTGTGTATACAGTCATACCCCGCTTAATCAAGTATTGGTTAAACTCTTCTCACCAATTAATTTTATAATTGGTTAGTTGGTTGGTTTGTCTGGCGTAAATTGATAAATTAATTAAAAATAATTTAATTAATTAATTTTAATTCGTAAGAAGGTTTAACCAAGACTTGATTAAGCGGGGTATGACTGTATTTGTATTTAATTTTGACCTATGGTAGCGTATTTCCCAACAACTTTTCCTAAGATTATTACAGTAGGTAATTAATTTAAAAATAACAAATTATAGAAATAATTTTTTAATTGGTAAAATAAAAATTCTTGGCGCAATAAAAATAAAAGGAGATTAAAGTGTTAAAAAAGGTTAAAATCGAATATTTTTCATCTTATTTCACGTCACATCGTACCAAATGACTTAATATGAAAGAAAGGGATGAAAATTATTAAGGAAAAAACATAAATTGGGAAAAAAATAAATTATTAATTGGATTCGAACTCGCGACCTTTGCAACAAAAAGCCGTCCCGCAAAACCCATGCTGAATCCACGCTTTTCCTATTGTGGCATGAAGGCAGTATAAAAGCTGCGCAACACACGCTTAGGGGTGCTCCACGATGAAAACATGCACACACACACTCACACATCATGTTTGTATGGAAGTGTCATGCTATGGTGTTTTTACACCATTTTTCCCTCAAAATATCATTGGTTGATATTTTTAGCGGAAAAACTTATTAATTAATGTCCCTGGAATAAAGTTATGGCGAGAATTCATCCAATAATTCATATTTTTTGGCATAATTTTTGATCCAAATTCGCAAAGGATCAAAAACTATACCCATCTCATACATCTGTCTCTTTCTCAAAACATTCGTGCGTGCCAAATTGGGCGTCACACTGAGAAAATTTGCAAAGCGGCGCTTTCATGTCGCATTTTCAATGCAAGTCCATTGAAAATTTTGCGTAATTAACGCTATAATTTTTATTTGCAGTTTCATAGCAAAACTAATGATAATTACGGGCGAGATCTAAAAATTGCCAAAAAAATCGAATTTTATTAATAAAATGGGTATAAAGTAAAACAGGGCGTACTTTGACCCTCCACTTGAAATAGTTAGTGAATTATTTTGTTAAAGAAATTTTTCCAGGAAATTTTAATTTGCAAAGGATATCATTGTAGGGATGATATTCTATCGATTTGCAAAAAATTTGGTTTCAAAAAAAAATTTTTCCTATGAGTTATCAAAGAAATCCTCCGGAGGTGTATCAAGGGGTTTTCAGGGGAATCCTGGGGCTACGGTTTGGGGTCCCTTGGCCAAATTATCACTCAAATCGGTCAATATTGTGTTCCCCTAGGGGACTGCGTTGAAAAAATTAAAAAAGAAGCATTATTGGCTTTAAAAACTCAAATGGACCTATTTGAACTTCGCTTCATTTTTGGCCATTTTTCAGATTTTTGCCCAAAACCTTCCCAGGATCAAAATCCTGTGGATAATTTGAACATATTCTATTGTAAAAGGATGTAGGCTATACTTTTTGGTTGATTTTGGATTAGGTTTCCCAATCATCTGACCAAAATCAAGCAATAATAGGCCGGACCTATCTAAATTTCGTCCACTGTAGAGATCTATCAATGAAAAGCTGAAAATAGAAAAGATAAAAATAGACAAACAAAACTACAAAATGAAAAGGAAATTGTTGAACTTGTTGAATAAATTAAAATGATCAAAATGATTGAATTAAAAAATCTAATGGAGAATTGAGAATTAACGGGATTAACCCTTTAACGCCTATTAAGTTTAAAGAATTTATTGATTTGTCCAACTTACACGGATTTCTAATAATAATAATAAGTAATTTCATTGAATGTAATTGGTAAAAATCTTAGGTTAGAAATTCAGATAAAAATTGGACAAACCAATAAAATTAAAACAGTGGCGTGACCAAGAATCTATTAAAAATGATTTATATGTTTTTTTAATTCAAAGAAACGTAAAAAATTGATTAAAAAAGATTTGATATTGTACCTTTACTAATCTTTACGTTGGACATTTCTCTTCTAACGTTTGATGCTAATTTAGAATGATTCACGATTTTTTTACTTTGTCATTTGTATTCAAACATTTGACAGCTCTTTTAAGTTTTTTTTCTAACGTTCAACGTTTCAATTCTTTCACTTTTCAGTTAATTTTTTTTTAATTTGACGTTTTTATTCTAATTTGGCGATTTTTTTCTGACGTGTGACGTTTCTTTTCAAACTTTTTGACAGATATTTTTTTAACGTTAGAAGATTTCTCTTCTAATGTTTTTTTTTTAAATTAAATTTTAGCATAAAATGAATTTATTTCGATCTCTGATAAAGTTTTTGACTCTCTGACCTTTTTGAGGGCTTTTGAGGGTCTCTAACATCGAAACGAAGAATTCTCAGCACTAAAAAATGAATAAATAAAAAACATTTTCTCACTTTTTCTGATAGATTTTATTTTATTTTTATCAATTTGTCTCTGTGATATTTTTCGTTCTCAACCTTTTTGTTTGTTTTTCTTTTTTTTTGGTAATGTGTTTAACACAAAGAACTATATTTTATTTTAGAGTTAAAATCTTGAGAGTTTCTTGCATAAAATCTCACATTCCAAATTTTTTAGGGATTTTTCTTTAGGAAAAGACAATTTTCTTTTACAAAATATATTTACAATTTTTTTTTGAAAATGAATTTTCAGTGCCAAAAAAATCATTTTGTGGAAATTAAAACATTCCACATGCGCAAATCTCTTTTTTTTTCGAGACTAGTTGGGATGAAAATAATAAAATTGAAAATATAGAACTTAATAAAAAAAAATGCGCTAATCTAGAGAACTGATTAGAGGTTAAAAAGTCTCTCTCAATGTTTAAAAAAATGCTTCTCTCAGTAATTTGATTCAGATGATGAATCAAAAATTAAAAAAAAATGGCTTCGAGACAAAAAAAAAACAAATAATAAAAAAATGGGAATGATGGGGAGGATTTTTTTTGGGGGGGATCTACAGAGGATTGAGGGGAAGAAGGGGTATATAGACATTTTTTTTTCAAAGGAAACACACACACACATACAAAGGGGGGAAAAGGAGGGAAAAACATTCACTCACACATAAAAATTTAAAAATTGAACATTCACTCTGCAACAGAGATGCGAGATATTTTGGATCTCTGTCAGTTGTCCTCGCCATCGGCGCTCTTGGACGCCTCTTGAGACGCTCCACCACTTGAGGCTGCTGCTGCCGTACTCGTGGACGACGTTCCCTCTGTGGGCGCCACTTCCGGCTGTGCTGGCACTTCGGGCGCGGCCTGTCGGAAAACCTCGAGCACCTCAAAGTGCGTAAAGAGGTTCGTAACGCCCGTGTCAAAGTGCAACATACGCGTCAGGGATGCTCCCAGCCTCTTCAGCAGATCCGTAAAGGCCTTCTCATCGCGCCTTATCCACGGTCTACGATCATCCAACACCTGATACGGTGTCACGTGCACATGCAGATTAATATTCAGCCGTGTGAGTGTCTCCAGTAAGCTCCGTGATGTGATCCACGTATTCTTGGGTGCACTGTGACCCCCATCGAGCCAGTACATGTCACGTATGCGCGACACCAGCCTCATCATGCTACTATCATCGGGCGTGAGTGTCTTGAGGTAGTGGAACTCATAGATGAACTGATTGAGTACCACACTACCCTTGCTAAAAGCAATCAGGGTGAGTTGTGCCTTATCCAAGTTTAAGCTGTCACGCCACCAAAGTAAATCGCTGGCATTAGGAACACTCGCTGAGCCCACGGACTCCTCAGCGGCCTGAAAATTAAATTTATTGTTTTATTTTAAAAATAAAATTGAAAACTTTTTGTCTGAGTTTTTTAAGGAAAAAAAAACTCCAGAAGCGACTCTTTGAGTAAACTCTTCTTCCCGGAAAGTGTCATAAGTGGCTGCAAATTGTGCATCCATCCTTTTCAGTGCATGAGGAAGTTTCTAAGGGATCTTAGGAACTTCCTTTTCAACACCCGGTTGATCCTTGATTTCATTTAGGGGACAAAATCTGAGTCTTCCCAAAATAGACAGATTTTGTCCCCTAAATGAAATCAAGGATCAACCGGGTGTTGATAAGGAAGTTCCTGAGATCCCTTAGAAACTTCCTTATGCAATGAGCAGGATGAACGCACAACTTCCAGCCACTTATGACACTTTCCGGGAACACATTAAAACGTTCCGGGAAGATAAGTTTATTTAAAAAAGTTTACAAACTTCAGAGGTGCAATTCACTACTTAGTCGGGCTTAAAAAATTAAGTTGGTTTTTAAGTCAGTCTTGAGGTTTTAGGTGAATTTTTTTAAGTCTGACTTAAAATTTGTAAGTCGGTCTTAAGGTTTTAAGTCAGAATAACATTTTACAAATTAACTAACTTAATTAACTTTTCAATTTTTAATTTCCAATAAGTGCGTCTGACAATTTCCCATAAAAATTTGTAAAATTGATTGAAAAATATGCAATTTGTTAATCTGACTTAAAATTTTTAAGACCGATTTACAAATTTTAAGACTGACTTAAAATTTTTAAATCAGATTTAAAAAAAAACTGACTTAAAGCCTTAAGACCGACTTAAAAACAGATTTAAATTTTTAAGTCCGACTGAGTAAAGTCAAGTTACTAAAATCAGAATCTTAATATTTTTGTTTTTATTTTATTTTATTATTCTAAAATATTTAGAAGCTATAAAAATGTTAAAACTGCTCACATTATGTAAGCTGTTGTAAAAAATAACTATTTTTCAATAAGAATTCTAGGAAGCATAATAAATAGTTAATAACCAGCTAACAAAAAAATTATAGAAATTTTTTTTTTAATATAAAACTAAACAAATATTAAGGGATGAAAATATTTTAAGATTGAGAAAATCTCAAACTGTGAAAGCAAATATATTTTTTAGAAATTTCTAATTTTGAAATGAATAGAAAATTGAGTTTCTAAGCAAAAATCTGAAAACCAAATCATAGTGAAAATCAATTTCTATTGAAATTTGAAAAATAAATGCAAAAAATATGCCTTGAAATTTTCCAATAAATTCATGAAATTTTAGAAATAAATACCAAAGTTTTCATGAAAATTTTCAATAGTTTCATCAACTTCAAAACACTGTTAATGTGAGAAGAACATTACTTAAATTAAACATTTTTATCTGTAGAACTGTAGAATCTATACCAAAGAATAAAGTAAAAATTAGGCTTTGACTTCATTTTGCTGAAACCGACAGCAACTTAGAATTTGAGTCACCTAACAAAGTTCTAGCGTTCTATAAGAACTATCTTTTGCAAGAAACCGCAGTGTTAAATCTCAAAAAATAAAATGATTCAAAATGACGGCCATGAAAGGTTTAGGGCTAGAAGTTTTGGCGTAAAAATCTGCATTTTTATAGATCCTCAACCTTTCGAAAATTTCACCTTTTCATCTATTACCGTCTTTGAAATTTGAAAGGATTTAAAATAAAAAAAGAAAAACTCACTTGAAGTAAATCGAGAGATAAATCCGTCGGTAGTCTTGGAATTGAATTGCATGCATTGTCCTTACAGGAGAAACCACCAATTCCACTATCTGATTCCACATTCACCGTATCCTGCACCTGTAGTATATCAATATCCATATCCTGCCCTGTATCCTGCCCCGCGGAATTCGATGTTACCGTTGACGTTGTCGCCGTTGATGCTGCTGCTGCGGAATTTGCCGAAGCTGTAATTTGGCTGATGAGCTCACTTTCCGGGATTGAACGAATCCTCACAGGGATATTCTGGAGGAGTCTTTACGCAAAAGGAAAAATTTCATTTAAAATAAAAAAAATTTCACCAAAAAAGTGAAAGTTTTCCTTACTTTTCAAGATGCTGCAACGCATGATTCATGGGTGTATGATCGGGAATGCCGGCATTGCAGCCCCTTACAAAGTTATCATAGCAGCTGAATGTTTTGAATTCCATTCTAGGAAGGAAGATGAAATAGGGAACACTTACTCTACGGAAGAATTTTATCAAACTCTCCCCCTCAAATTCTTACCTGACGGCCTTTATTATCACAATGTGGGACTTTGGGAAATTATTCCGCAGCATTAGTGCTGTATTCTCCAAATTATACTTAATGTAGGCCTTACTGTCCCGATGGACTTGCATATTTTCAGGGAAATCCTGCCAAAAGAATAAAAGGTGAAAATGTACTGGTAAGCTGACCAAGCTTACGGGAGCTGTGTTTCTTTCAGTGTACCAATTTTGTGAGAGCAAACTAGAATGCGAATTAACTAAAATACGCGCAAAGTCGGGAAAAGTAGAAAAGTCATCCCCCAAGAAATGTTTGGAAGGCCATATCTTGAGAACGGATCCATAGATTTTCATAATTTTTTTTTGTTTGAAAGGTCTTGAAGTCAACTATAACATATCGAAAAATGAGAAAAATTTATGTCACCATTTTCGAAAAATTCGAGTTCGAAATTTTCGAAAACTTTGTTTTTGACTTTAGCGCCTCTTGCGGTCATTTCTCGAAGTTGCAATGTTCTAGACATTTGTAGGGTTTCTCGAAACCTTTCATTTGCGCTTGAGTTGATCAAGATCGCACTTGTAGAACCCGAGATATGACATGCCAACTTTGGAAGGCTATATCTCGAGAACGGATCCATAGATTTTCTTCATTTTTGACATGAAGTTAGATACTATGGTCAGCTACAACATATGAAAAAATGAAAAAAATTTATGTCGTCGTTTTCGAGATATTCATCGAAAACTCATCGAAAATTTTGTTTTTGATTTTTGGCCCCCTAGCGGTCACTTTTGAAACTTTGGATGTTCTAGAGAGTTGTAGGGTTTGTTGAGATTTTTCATTTGACCCCGGGTTGATCAAAATCGGTCAAGCCGTTTTCGAGTTATGGTCGATTTTCGATGAAAAATTGTGGCAGCCATATTGGCTAAACGGCTTGACCGATTTTCGAAAATGAGGTATCGTTAGAAAGCTCTTGATGGCCCCTACAACATATCTAAATTTCAGATTTTTAGCTATTACAGGGGCTGAGATATAGCGAAAACAAAATTTTGAGGTTATCCAAAATGGCGGACGGGGGGGTGGGGGGTAAAATTTGACATCATAATCGGATGTCTTCCGGTCGATATTTAAACTTTGCCGTTTACCGCAAGTCTCTATCTATCACCGTTCTCTCGCAATTTAGCGATTGATTCCGGACGGCCGGACGGCCGGACGGCCGGCCGGAAAAAAAATTTTTTGGCGCATACGTTTTTTGGAATGTGGGGAACCTAATTCGTGCTCATCTCAAGTTTGAGCCCAATCTGACGACTTTCGATTTTGCTCGGTACACAAAAGCTGTGTCTGAAAGAAACACAGCTAAAAACACTAAACTGCAGAAAATGCTTAGAGTTGAATAAACATCTCCAACTTTTGCTGCATTCTCTCGGTATTTTGTTTATAATTCCGCATTGAATTAAATTGAAAGAAAAGAGATAAATTCTGAGAAAAAGAATTTCCGTATCTTTTCACGTGCTTTTGATCTTTATACGCTCGTTCTAAGAGAGAGCGGGAGAGAGAGACGGGAGACTTACTATGAAGAGAGTTAGTAATGTATTGAAAAACAATTTCAGTATATTCGCATAAAATGAATCAAATTGAACCAACATCTAAAATTAGTTATTATACCCTCCCTCCCCCCTCCTTCCCCATTCATTTGTGATCTTCACAGACAAGAGAGAGAGAAAATGCTTTAAATATTTTAATTTTATCTCCTCATTAAAATGAAGCACGCTGTCCATTAAAAAAGAGAAGAAAAACTTTTCTTTTGAAGCTTCAACATCGATTGGGATGGACCTACCTGAATGTCTCCGCCAAAATAGACAACTGCCGTATTTTCTGGCTCCTCTCCATCCGCCTCAGAATGCTTCTGAAGTGGTGGGCAGTAGATAACATCATTTACGCGCCCCTCGAAACCACTGACGCCCGTAAGGCGAATTGGTCCACCGCCACCGGTGCATCTTGCTGGGTTATTCCCCAGCATTCTCCGTCGTTTCCGATGCGACGCCCCAAGTAAATTCCTTCGTCGGTTCTCCCCTTTCCTCTCCCGTCGTCCAACTCTACCTAGAGCGTGAATATTGCGCGAGAGTCCCTGGGAGAGAAGTTATATTCAATTTTTGTTATTTTGATAAGTTATTAATAAGTCAATTGAGTGGGGAGAATGTTTATATAAATTGATTTTTTTCTAGAAAATTATTCGAAATGAATTTTCTTAGAGTTTTCGGTGATTAAAATAGTTGCGTTGGAGGGTATTTTGGGGTGTATAAACACCCTTAAAATTGAGATATAGATTAGGCTAGATTAGGCTTCTCTTTAATCACTTTGAAAGCAATAATTTTCTAGCTAAAAGAAACGAAGCTGTACCCGGAGTTGTTTCAAACATTAGGGGAACGTTAAACGGTCGAAATGCAAGAAGAAATAATAAAAAAGGTTAGAAAAAAAAGTTAAACTTTAGAAATAAAATGTTCAAGGGATATTAAAAGAAATATTAAACGTTAGAAAACAAACGATGTAAGCTAGAAAAAAATGAGAACGTTAGAAAAGATATCAAACTATAAGGATAAACACTAAGAAATTAGGAAAGAAAAGTCAAATGAAAGAAATTAAATGTCAAACTTTAAAACAAGACATGCCAAACCTTAGAATAAATTCCAAATGTTAGAGAATAAACGTAAAACGTTAGATGTTTAATAACAAATGTAAAGATTTGAAAAAAAAGAGGATAGTCTAAAGTTTGAAGTGAAATGTTAATCGTTATAAGAGTTAGAAAACAAATATCAACGTTAGAAAAAAGTTTAAAAAAAATTAAATAAATGTCAATTTGTTGAAAAATAAATAAATAACGTTAAAAACGGTAAGTAAAACTTACGGGCTGTGATTCTTTCTTTGTCAGTGAAATGTGAAATTAACTGAAAATTGAGGATGGGCAAATTTTGAGGAAGGCTTTCTCGCGCACCGAATCACAGCCAACGCGAAGAAATTTTGTGAAAAGCCTTAATCGTGGGCGTTGGCTGTGATTCGGTACGCGAGAAAGCCTTACTCAAAATTTGCCCATCCCCAATTTTCCGTCAATTTCACATTTCACTGACAAAGAAAGAATCACAGCCCGTAAGTTTTACTTACCGTTCTTTCGCTTTATACTGTTCCATCCATGCTATATTTAATTTTTATCTTTACAGTTTATATATATTTATCTTTGCATTTTTATATGTATATATAATGTATATATCTATGCATTTATATATATTTTACTTTACTTTTATATGTGTATATATAAAACGCCCCGCTTCGCGGGGCATTGGTCTTATGCAACTCAAGATATGACATGTAAACTTTAAAACGCTTTATCTCCGGAACGGCTACATAGATTTTCTTCATTTTTGGCATGGTGATAGATACTATAGTCAACTATAACATATCAAAATATGAAGTAATTCTATAAAGCGGTGCTCGAGATATTCTTCGAAAACTCATCGAAAATTTTGTTTTCGATTTAAGCGCCACTTGCGGTCATTTTTTGAACTTGCGATGTTCCGAGCAGTTGTAGGGCTCGTTAATATCTTTCATTTGAGCCCGAGTTGATCAAAATCGGTCAAGCCGTTCTCGAGTTATGGCCGATTTTCGATGAAAAGTTGTGACGGCCATATTGGCTAAACGGCTTGGCCGATTTTCGAAAATGAGGTATCGTTGGAAAGGTCTTGATAGCTCCTACAACATATCAAAATTTCAGATCTCTAGCTAATATAGAACCGGAGATATAGCGAAAACAAAATTTTGAGGTTATTCAAAATGGCGGACGGCGGGGTGGGGGGTGGGATTTGACTTCATAATCGGATGTCTTCCAGTCGATATATGAACTTTGCCGTTGACCGCAAGTCTCTATCTACTACCGTTCTCTTGTAATTTAGCAAAAGGTTCCGGCCGGCCGGCCGGACGGACGGCCGGACGGCCGGACGGAAAGATTTTTGGCGCCACCGTTTTTTGGAATGTAGGGACCCTAATTCGTGGTCATCCCAAGTTTGAGCCCGATCTGATGACTTTGCATTTTGGAGTGTACACAGAAGCTGTGCTTCTTTGAAGAAAGAATCACAGCTAAAAAGAAACGTCGAGAATCAGCAAACAAATGTCAAACGCTAGAGAAAATATTAATCGTTTGAAAAGAAACGTCAAACAGCAGAATTCAAACATTGGGCCTCATTCAGCGACCAAGAAACCCTTGAAATTTAATTGAAATCTTGAAACTTCACAACAAAGTTCAAAGTTTTCAAGAGTTTCTTCGTCACTGATAGGCCAATTATTGTCAAAATCAACTACTTCGAATGCAAGAATCATTAATATGGATTAGTAATAGTCTTGATAATCATAAGCCGTTAAACCTAAATTTTTCTTCTAAACTAATTTTTAAGCATCCTTGAAAAATTATTCTTAAACACCGTTTTTGAAGAAATTATTTTAATCTTTATAAAAAAAAATTAAAACATCAGCCAGTTTTTTTTTATCTTAAGACCTTAAAATAAAATGATAAACAAGGGAAAATTAAAATCTTTCAAGGGAAAAATGTTCTTTGGATATACTTTTCTTTAAAAAATAAATAAATAAAAAAAAAAGATTTTCTCCTGATTTTCTGTCAGAAATTAATAAGCGATCAATGGATTCATAAATGCTTCAACATTTTTTTAAAAAGACTTTTTCGTCTATTTGCTAAAATTTAAATATTTTAAATTCAAACTAAAAGTATTTAAGTCCCTTTTCTCAATTTATTCAGAACAAATAAAAGATTTTCTTCTATCTTTTACTAATTAAATTGAAACTTTAAAAAAATTAAATTAACAATTTTCTTTTACTTCCAAAGACAAATAAATAACACTTTTTATATTTAAAAAAAAATGTTTTCACGGTAAGAAAATGTGGAAAATTGTTGACGGGAAAATGAGAATGATCATCAAACCCAAAAGGTCTCTCAAGGTTTTTTCATATTATACGTAAACTACACCGTCTTATGATGCGAATGTATCGCGTTGAAATTGTGAGTTTGTGAATTATATGTGAAAATTTTATGAGATATTTTACATGAAATTTCCATGCTAAAAATAGCTGCCTGGTGAATATTTTCCTGGCGATGCCTTCCCCATCATTCTGCCAGCAAAGTCACAAATTTCTGACCCACTTAGCGTCTCTCCTTTACTTTTCTCTCCTTTCCCATAAAAAAAACTCTCACTCTTCACACATTCACCGCCACCCCGTCAATTTTCACAAATTAAAATAAATATAATATAAAAAACTAATGGAATTCTCGTGCTATCTCCCGCGCGAATTGCTTTCGAGGGCGCACTTTTAACCAAAATAAATATCATCTGAATCTCTATCACCATCACCACCACCGCAGCATTTTGCAAATCTCAACCGAAGATCCTCCATGCAGAGTCGGAGATCCTCCTTCATTTCCTTCATCTTCACACGCACCTCCTCGCGCATGAGATTGTACGCCATGGCCACGAGTCCCATGCCGAAGAGCATGTAGACAAAATTGATGGCAAGTTTGGTTTGTTTCCCACTCTGGGAATCGAGGATATTGGCTCCCGGAACAAAGTCCCCAATGCCAATCTTGCACAAGCTCGTTACGCAAAAGTACGCGGAATCGAGGTAATTCCATCCCTCCCATTCGGCAAACATCACCGTTCCCGTCACCACGTACGCAATGATCACCCACAGGCACGCCGTTGAGGGCACAATGACCTTCTTCGGTAGTCCAGACTCTGGGTCAATGGTAACCACATCCGATCCACCCTCGTGGCTGCATTCGTGGAACCAACGATAGAGCCACTTGAAGCACTGTGCCAGCACCTTGCCCATACTCAGGAAGTACAAAATATACAGCGGAATCCCAAAGGTGGCATAAATCACCGTCGTCCCCTTGCCCCACTGTGTCCTTGGCACCATATTCCCATAACCAATCATCGTAAAGACCGACAGGCAGAACATTAGAGCCGCCGGGAAGGTCCACTTCTCATCAGGCGTCCTCCCGTCGTAGCCCTTCTTCACGAGAGCCGCAAAGTCCGTCTGAAAGCGCATCAGCACATCATCCGTCTCGTGCTTCCACACGGAATTATTAAATAAATTGTGCTCCTCCACAATTGCCCAGAGATCCAGTGCGCAATTCCTCCGCAGACCCATTGCCTGTTCCAGCTGCGGATTTGCCTCCTGCGTCTCAATGGACATAAAAGCAGCCGCACCCACGAGAGCATAGCCAACAATGAGTGCCCCCACACCCACTTGTGTACACATAAACGCCACAAACTTCCGGCAGCAATCCTTGATCTTTTCACGTGGATCACTGCCCGCCGTTGAGGATGAGCCGCGACTTCGTACTGAAGCTCTCTGACGCATCCTTCCCACGCACACAGACACGCGAGTTTGCACTGAAACGTGAGCGCGCACCGAGACGCTTTTTACTTGACTAAAACTTAATGAGATCGTCGGATCTCTCTTCAGCTTTCCCGACACAAATTTCTCACGGAGATTGCGCCAAGAGCGTGAGAAGTTTGAGAGAGAAGCTCGCAATAAGAGAGAACTTTGAGAGAAACTCAAAACAAATCCAAAAGAAGTTTAAGGAGCTCAAGAGAATTTTAAAAATCAGAGATTTTTTTGAGAAGAAAAAACATTAAAAATTTATTTTTTTGGGATTTTTTTTAAATGATAAAAATTTGCCTTTCGTAGTTAATATTTTTCTCTCTTTCTCCCGCATTTTTGGGAAAGGTTTTTAAATGATTAACCCTTGGAGGACTTTGCTGGCCACCGTGGATAATTTGACTTTTTTAACTCGTCCCAAAATTTAAATTTATTTAATATTTCATGATAAATTCTACATCTATGTGTAAGGAAATTCAATAGAAAGAAAACTTTGAAAAAAATATGGCTTTAAGAGAAAATTAAGTTCAAAGTTTTGAGGTTAGAAACCTCGATCTTCCATGGGTTAAAAACGTTAAGAAGTCATTTTTTACAAATAAATTAAAAGATCCAAAATTCACCAGTCCAAGCGAAAAAGCATGCAATGAAAAATCGTAAAAATGCGACAGAAAAAGAGAAAAAAAATGATATTCTACGAAAGGCAGAGTGAGAGGGAATGATAACAAATAAAGAATCCTTAATTTTTTGGCAAATTTTTAACTCAATAGCACCATTTTTTTTAAATTAATTAATTAATAAAATATAAAAAAATACTTAAGAGGCTGCTCTCATTGGATATTAAAATTTCAAAGATTTGCCTAAAAATACAAACTATGACGTCACTTGTATGTACTTTTAAATCTCATTTGTCGTTTTTTTTTCTTGTTAAAAATAAGAAAAAGAAAATTTTTAGACCAAAATAATATTTTCTTTCACTCTCTTATATTTTTCAATGAGAAAAGCATTTTTCCATGTTTTTCTCTGAACTATTGTGACCAACTGAACCCCAACCTTCCCTATTCAGTTGCTTTTGCAAAAATAAGGAAGAGACTTATCAAGAAAATCGCAGAAACCAATAAATTTACTGAAAATAACAATTTTGACCATTGAAAATACATAATTAGAGAAATTCTACGAATGCTGTTTTTCATGACGCACTCAGAACTTTGCATTCACTCCCCCTTTCCACACAGAAAAAGAATCTCTCTCCACAAATTGGCGTCTCGGAGAGAGCGAGAGCGGAGCCCAAGGATGTGTGAGAGACGTTTATTCTCCTCGGCTACACTAAAATTAGCCTATTTGCGAGGCAGGAGGGCATGTAATGTGGAGTGGAGGAAGACCCACACAATCCCATCAATCTGGGCTCAAAGAAAATCCACAATCCATTGAGTTTTCAGCGAGATTCTCTCGCTCTCCCCGGATTTCCTCGCGTTTTGTTTGTTTACATTTCGGCTTTTTGCATTTGGATGGATAAATTCTCCGCCCAAAAATACATCAATTGGCCCAACAATAGGCAGTGTGGTGGGTTGATTTGTGCAAAAGAAGCTTACCTGGTGATTCGTTTCGATGGTGCCTGGGAAGCGTTTCTCCTTGGATGCCAAGGAGGATCAATAAAATGCCATAAATTGATCCCCTGAAACTCGTTGTTTTTTTTTCTTAGGTTAGGACGCCGTTCACTTTCACATGCACTTCCTGCACAAAGAATGCCCCTTTGCACGTTGATTTGCAACCCTTTTGTAAGTGCGTCACTTTATTTGCGTGTAGAGTTGTTTTTGAGTGGATTCTGGGGGGGTTTTCCGTGTTATTTTGTGCTTTTTGAGGGAAGAAAAATCCACCAAAACACGAGAAAAAATGACAGCACAACCGCAGCGACCTCTATGCGCGGAAAAGTATCCGAGGTTCCTCAGGCGTATTGAGACTTTCTTTGAAATCTCCCAAGACAAAATGAGACATCTTTGTGGACAAATTGATCTTGCTGGTTTTCTTGCGGAAAAACTTTATTGTAAATTCATTTATGTATTGTTGCATTCAAAGAAATCCCTAAAAAAGGAATTTTTGTAAAGTATAAATCGATTTCCTTGCAGAAAGGATGGAAAATTGGGAGAATTGAATTAACTCTGTAGTCTTAATTTTTTTTCGGCGCAGTGGACAAATTGACGGTTTGCAATCGTGGGCGATTTCTATTGGAAGCGTTCGCATTTGATTTTCATTATAAGTCCGACTGTCTGACCCAGAAGGTGTTTCCTCGTGATCTCTGCCCCATCTCTCCATATTCTGATCGAAAGCAATTCAGTGAAGGAGTTTTTTTTTGTATAGCCGGCTCACAGAATGAAGTGCTTTTTGCTGGTTTTCCTGGCTGTGGCCTATGTGGCTGCAGATAGCAGTAAGGGCCCCACGGTGACCGAAAAGGTGCGTAGATTTCTCGAGAAATGCGTCGTCAATGAGATGCAGAAATTCCCCATTGTCCAGTCTTTGTTACGTGGCGTTGGGTGTGAGGTTATGTTCACATCAACTTGTTCCCGGATTCATTGACCCTTCGCATTCTTTCCCGGAAACTTGTTTCAGTGCTAATCTCAATGCTCATTTGTTGTTTTATTTCAGGTCTACTTTGACATCACAATTGGGGGAAAGCCTGCGGGGAAAATAGTTATTGGTCTCTTTGGGGGAACTGTTCCCAGGACGGCAAAGAACTTCAAGGAATTGGCTGAAAAACCAGAAGGCGAAGGGTAATTCCTCTTCAATTCCCATTCAAACACAGAGCTCTAATCCCATTTCCTTCATACAGGTACAAAGGAAGCAAATTCCATCGTGTCATCAAGGACTTTATGATCCAAGGAGGTGACTTTACTCGCGGCGATGGTACTGGAGGTAAGTGAAGAAGAAAAAAACATCTCATTCTTCCAGAAATTAGCAATATCACGCCAATTGATCAATCAGTGGGTGGGAAAAGTGTTTGTCACTTCCATTTCGTGCTCTCTTGAGTATATCCCTCCAATTCCCCGCGCTAAGTGCCTAATCATGAATTTCCTGTGTCATGAGACACCAATTTCCGCCCGCATACAATTCGCCTTTTATGCAAAAGATTACAATGAAAGGGTATAACTATGGAGATGCAAAGAGATCACAAGATTAAGAATTTCATCGCGGGAAAACATTTTATTTATGAAGAAAAAAATGTGTCCAACGGTGGATTCGATCCTATGAATAAGAAGTTGTTAGGTGGCGTCTATGTGCATTGCTCTAAATTTCTTCTAATTAAGAAGTCTGGGATAGCTAACAAATTGACATATTCTTGACGAATCTTGAAGAATTTTGAAATGAAAATTCATTCTGGATAAATAAAATCGATAAAATCACACCAAAAGCCATAAAAGATATTAAATCTTTTATTTCTAAAATTTTCTCTTTCCTACTACCTGATGATTATGTTAAATTTGCATCGAGACTTCTTTCTATTGGTGCGCAGTAGTGCCAATTAAGGGCTTAGCGCGAATTTTTAAGCCAATCAGGGCTGTTATCTACAGATTCTTCTTCTTATTCATTCAAATATCAATTAAATTCGTTCTATGCAATTGAATAATGATCGTTCTGAATAGAATAAAGATTTTTTTCTTTTTATCTGCATTTCTGTCTACAAAGAAAACATTTTTAATTTTATAAATAGTTTTCCACGTAACGTTGAATTTATTAAGTAAAAATTTTCAAATTCATTTTTCATCTAATGATTAGATAAGACGAAAAAAAAATTAACTTATCATTGTAGATAAGAGTTCTGTAATAGAAAGGGGTGGTGATGATAACTTATGCAAATACCTGCTGTTATGATTATTAATGCTTGTATGTGAAAAGAAAAAAATGTCATTCCTTTCGTGATAAAGGAAAATTATTCATCTAAAATTCTTTTAATATTTCTTAATAGATTTCTTTAAAGTTTAGGAATAGTTTAGTTAATTAATTTGGGGAAAAAGACTGCAGGCAGTGCTAGAAACTTGAAAATTGGCATAAATGTTCCTTAGTGCATACAAAGAAAGGATAATGAGTGTAGTTAGATTTGGTCTGCTAAAAGCATATGGCGGCCAATTTTCAAAATGGCGTCTATTTTAGCTAAAATGCAATCTTAGGTAAGTCGTAGGTAGCTGAAATTTTAGTATGTTATAGCTGGTATCAATACCTTTCCAACGATAGGTCATTTGACTTCCTAGGTCTCCTAGTATTCGAAATATTGCCATTTTTAGGTTTTTATTTAGAAGCTCATATCTCCGGTTCTACATAACCTACAAAGATCCTTTGACTTATTGTTGAAAAGGCCTCGCAATACTTTACAACTCTCTAGAATATTTCAAACCAATTAAAAGAACATTTATGGGTCAAAAAATGTCATTAAAAAATTTTTTTCAGACGTTTCCAAAACTTGAAGTAATAGGAAAAACATTCTTATAAATATTTCAAAAGCAGAATTTAAACGGAATTGTTCCGGATCGAATGGGCAGTGTAGTGTAGCAGAGAGTCTACGTGTAGTTTATGCTTTATTGTCCTTTCTGGAGATCATCATAACCTAATTTTTAAACTTAAAAAAGCTTCAATGCTTAATTAGTAATTGGATTCTGAGCTCTGGCTGTAGCTAACAGAATAAAATATTGATGATTGTTTCAATGAAAGTCTCCTGTACGTTTAATAATTATAATTCATTAAAAAATTGATAATTTAATATTAATTATGGGATTTAAAGAAAAAAGAATATGGCGGGTGCGTCCTTTTTCAACCCTCTAAAAATTACCTTACACGACATTTCCACCAATTATGTGGATCTGTCCTCGGACAATCCGCATATGTCTGTTCGCGAAATTCTTTTTGATTAAATTCTTTCATTTTAACCTTTCCTTGGTATTTCTTATCGATGCTTTCTATTCTCTAACATCCTCAGAATGAACCAACTCTTATTCTTAATTCAGAGAAAATTCAAAAAGAATTAAAAATAAAAAAAATGTTGCAATTTGTAGGTCGTTCCATCTATGGGGAACGTTTTGAGGATGAGAATTTCAAGCTAAAGCACTACGGTGCTGGATGGTTGAGTATGGCGAATGCTGGTAAGGATACAAATGGTTCGCAGTTCTTCATCACAGTCAAGAAGACCCCATGGCTCGATGGGCGCCACGTGGTGTTCGGCAAGATCCTCGAGGGTATGGATATTGTGCGGCAGATTGAGAACACAAAGACTGATGGGCGTGATAAGCCGGAACTCGATGTCGTGATTGCGGATTGTGGCTCAATTCCAGTTAAAGTTGAAGAGCAATTTGCGGTGGACAAGAGTGATGCCACCGAATAGAGGATAATTTTTTTTCCGCATTAGCTATAAATCCGTCAACGTAAAATAGAATTAAGGAGGAAGGCTCAGGAGAAGTTGGAATTTACGAACAAACAGCGATTTTTTTTAATTAAAAAATGCTGTCTAGCAAGGATTTTCCCGAAGATACTTCAACAAGACAGATTTTCTTTCCGAGAGATTGCATTCAACTCGTTTTTTTTTTTTGTAACAAACAATAAGTGAAAATAAAAGAATTTTTTTCAATTTCTATAATGTTATTTCTTCTCACAATTTTATTGTTTCTTCCCGTTCTCGCTCAAACAATTTAAACATTTTTTTCTTTTCAAAATTTCGATGAATTTCTCATACAAATAAAATATTGCTATTTATTCACATGCTGAATAACTTGGTTTTCTTTCTTTTAATTCTTCGAATGGGGGAAATTGTTTCTCTTTCTGTTTTATTTACAAAAGTATATATACACTGAAGAATTAGATATTTTTCTTTTGTACTTATTATACTTTTTTTTCATTTAAAATAAATAATTAACTTTCCATCTCTATAAGTTCATTCATTTAAGCACTTTTTCTCTATAGATTTTTTTTATTTCTATTAAGTTAATCCCATTTTTTTTCATTTTATGGATAGTCGCGAAATCTTTTTATTTTTTTTCTATATAATTAAAATTTCTTTCTCATTTAAAAGAAAAAATATAGAAAAGGTGATTTTTTTTCATTTTTTTTTTAGTATAAAATATCTTATGATCGAGATAATTAACTTGGCAGACTTAAAATGCGATGTGATTTTAATTAATATAATAAATCGTTTTAAATTTGATTTTCTTTCCGCTAGAACTTTCTTTTTAATATATATATTTTTTAATAATATTTTCCTATTTTCATTCTAATAAAATTAAATGAAAAATAAAATTTTTGATGAAAAATATCAACAAACTTGAATTTTCTTTTTATTAATAATTCATTTTTTTTAATATTCTTTCATTCATTAGGATAATTAGTTTATTTTTTTCTCTTAAGTTTGTAAATACTCGTAGGCCTTTTATTTATTCATTTTAGTTAGTTTATTATGTTTTTTTTTGTTCTAGCAATTTTTTTTTAAATATATTCTTTTAAGTAAAATGTTAACAATTCATTAAATTTTTTTTACAACTAATTTCTATTTCTCTAGAATTAATATCATTTTTATATTTTTTCTCATCGTAATAATATTGTCAAAATTCGCTTTTTTCCTTTTTGCAATTTTTATAAAAAAAAATTCTCTTGAAATTTTATTTTTAATAATGATACTTTCCATTTATTTTTGCTTGGCATTTTAGGCATTAAAATGTGCTTTCTTCCCAATGCAATCAATTTGTTTCTATTTCAATTTTATCCTCACATTGCAAATATTTTTTTGAGGGGTTAGTCATTCTATGATATTTTGTACATTTAATGATTTTTTCATTTGGAAAATGAAATTTTGCAAAGAAGTTTAATGTTTTTTTTTTTTATTTAATTCTGAAGCAGTTGCTATTCTGTTGAATATTATACTTTTTGTTCAAGTTGGTTCCTCTGGTTTTCCTACATTTTCTTTACGTTAGTAGTTTCTTTAATGCTTCAATTAACGTCGCTAATTTTTTTTTACAAGCTACTATGTGGGAGTTTGGTTTCAAAGGTTTGGAACTATGGCAAGGATGTTGTTGAAGCATTTCCTAAAAACGCTACTTGTAGTTTATTCTTATTTTCTTGTAAGCTCCGTTAACGACAAACCCTGGCTGAAACCAACGTCGTGATTCCTTCATTTATTTAATTATTTATTTATTTATTTTGCAAAAAAAGAGAGATGGAGGTTCCTTTTCCTTCTGAAAAAAATCTTTCTAAATCAATAAGTTTGACTAAAGTTCTACAGAATAGAAAGCAATGGATGCATGGATTCTATTCTACGACAAAATATTCTTCAAATTAACAAATTGCCGAAAGCTTTTAAATCATGAGATTTTTTCTTCAAAATAGATTTATCATTTGCCTTAATATTCGGTTTGGACAAAGTTTCAAGGAAAAGAGAAATCCAAGACTATAATTCAAATAAAAATAATATAAATTCAAATTCAAATTCAAAATCAGAATTTCAAGTTTTTCTAAGGTGTTGAATAGTATCCATAGATTATTTTTTAATTGAATTCGGAAAGAAACTTCTTTAAAAAAAAATATGTCGATACTGATAAAAATCTTTTCTCTTCTAAAAACTGATAAGTTGCTGTAAGATTTTGACAGATGGGTGTTTTTAAATCGTTCTATTATCGTTCTAAAAAACAAAAACAAAGAATTTGTTGTTCAGGAAAATAGCCAGAAAGTAATTTTCATTCAAAAATACGATGAAACGTAGAAATAAAATAAAAGATTTTTCTTAGAATATCAAAAATCTTATAACTGACGACTTGTAAGAAAAGAAAAGACTTTTCTCAGGATCTACGCCTAGAATTTTCCTTTAAATGCAAAATGGTTTTTTTTGGAAGATTATTTTGAAACTTTTTAATGGTTTTAATCGTTAGATCAGGAGGTTATCGACCCCTAAGCATTTTCTGTTTTTTTTTGCAATAATTCTGAAAATTAGATGGTCAGCCCTTTAAAAAAAAATAAGGCCGAAGATCTTTTTCCTTTTCTAAACAAAATAAAAGATTTTTAACAAGAAAAAAAAATAACTTCTAAAAATTAAGTTAAAAGACTTTCAAGCCCCCAGCTTAAATATTTATTTAAACTATTTCTTGCAACTATCTTTTTTTGATATGTGAAAAGTTTTTTATTTTGTGATATGGACTAAGATTGTAGATAGATGAGAGATTTCTGGAAGTATTTTGGAAAAATATTTTTTGTTTTAAAGTGAAAAATTTGTACATATTTTGAAAGGAAAAATATTTAACAATGACTAACCCCTTTTTGTGTCCCATAATTGTTGTTTTTTGTGGTTTTGTCATCATTCTCAAAGCTTTTATGAATATACCATCAAGAAAAAACCACCCTAAAATTGATATATACCCAACAAGCGATAGGTTTAATTCTTTTATCTCTCATAAATTTCCTAAAATTTGATAAACTTCGGCATTTATTTACAAATTTTCATCAGTTTTTGTTAACAAATTATTCTGATTCAGTTCAATCGAACTGCGCAGCAATATATATATATATTTTTTAAATAAGAAACTTTTTTTTTTCTATATCTTCTGTTTTTTTTCTTTCTTTCTAAAATATATATAAATCCTAGTGAAATGATCTTGTTTTCTTTACCTAAATTATGTTGTTTTTAGATATTTTGCTCTGCTTTGTTTATGCGCTATTAACAAAAAAAAACGGCGTTTGCGTGTTAATTTTTGTATTTTATTTCAATGTAATTTTAATGACACTTTTAAATGATTTTCTTCAATGTTTTTTCCCCATTTGTTACAGTTATAGAAAAATAAGCTCGTTTTCTAGAAGAATTAAATTTATATTTTACGCGAGAAAGTCTTGCGAAGGTTTTTTTTTTAATGTAGTTCTTTGTTTTTTTCTTTGTAACTACAGTAAATAAAAGGAAAAAAGGGAAAATTTTTTCATTTTTAATTTAAAAAATTATCGACATCTTTAGCTAATTGACAGAGTAAAAGTTCTTGTAATTCATTCATTTTTTGAATGTTTTTTTCAATATTTACAAATTGTTGTATATTTTTTTTTTCTTTTGGAAAATTCATTGAACAAGAAAATGTCCCATTTAGATTACTTTTCCAACGGTTCACGTTGTTTCTTCTTTTTTTTAATGAAAATTTATTTGATATAGAAAATAACTTCAATTCTATATTTTCTAGAATCTTACGGAATTCTCGCTTCTTCTATACAAATTATTAGAATATGCACTTTACCATGATGTTCCTATTTAAACATTTTCGAAATTTACTTTTTTTTTGTTTACTTAATTCTTTAATATAAATTCGTTTCAATAATTCTTTTTTTTTTCATCAAATTGAAAATGCGCTATTTTGGTATGGAAAATTCCATCGGAGTAGGACTTAATTGAAAAATTTAAAAGTATTTATATTTTAAAATTTTGAAATTATGAATGTAAAAAAAAATATTTAGGCGTGCATTGGCGAATTGAAGAGCTGTTTGTTTTGAAAAGTTTTGTTTTTTTCGATTTGAAAATTTTCAAAAATGTGCCATGCGTTACTTTCTGCTTTCATTGAGAAAAATTCTATTAATTATGCTTTTTATGTTTCTTGTTTTTTCAAATTGGAAGTTTTTTTTTTAAATGTTAATCTTCGCTTTTTTTTCAACCTATTTCTATTGTTATAAATCTTTTTTTTTGTTATATTTTGGTCTATTTTTCTATTTATTTTCTTTTCATTCGAAACTTTCGATTTCTTTCACTTTCTTCGGATTAAAATGCATGATGATTGCTTCAAAGTCTTTTAGAGATGGTATTTTATATTTTATTTATATAATTTTCAATTTTTTTCGTATATAATTCATTCTCATTTCTGACATTTTGCTATCTAATACAGTAAAATCCTAACATTCTAACATTTGGAGAGACTTAAGGAGAAAACCCCTAGAGGATTGACCCCACGACTCATTGATTCAGTTAAATTTGAAATTTCATTCCGCAGCGGAAATTCCCTAAAAATTCTCTCTAGCTTAAAAAATACTCAGGAATTTGAAGATTGTCAACTGTCTGATGGTGCCCTTTTGTCCGTTTGTTGCCATTCTGCCCTCTGTAGTCACCTCTCGTCATCAGATGTGTGATCATCACATTCGCGTGCATCGTCACGCGCTACAGTCTCATCGTAGTCGTAGAAGATGTTTGTCGTATCGACCGGCATATTAACGTCAATTGGCTCATTCACATCAATTACGCTTGAGGGTGAGAAATCCCCAACTGGTGGCTCCTTTGGGCTATCCACCATAATTGTAACGGTTGAAGTTGGCGGTCCGAATGTGTGGACATCGTCCTGTGGCGGCAAATCAGGTGGTCTACGCCTCACTTGATCATTTACTGCTATATAGAAAACAAAATTAAATATTAAAATCCCTTCCAATGTTCTTGAGGCCTGATGAACTGGACGTTAAGCCCTCGAAATGTCTTGTATCTTCACGGTAAAAGCTTAGGAGAAAATTAGATTTAAGGAATGTTAATTGTATCAGATTTAGAATGAAAATCAAATTTTTCAATCGGCGTTTAACGCGAAAGAATTATGTTAGAAATTGATTCTGGGTGAAATTCATTAGTCAGACAGACTTAAGATTTCTTAAAAAAGACTTAAGTTTTCTTAAGGTTTTTATATTTTCTTAAGAATGGGCCTTATTCGGCGACCAAGAAAGTCTTGAAATCTTAAATTGTTGCACTGAAATTTCAAGATTTCAAGGGTTTCTTGGTCACTGAACAAGGTCCTATATTAAGTTTTCATAAGATTTCTTAAGGTTACTTAAGAAAAATCTTAAGATCTCCTAAGAAACATTTAAAATTTTTAAGCTTTCTCAAGCGAAACTTAAGATTTCTTCGGTCAGGCTGAATCGGGCTAAATGCGAATTTTACAAAGTTTATTTTTTTTAAGATCGCATTCGGGCATCAAAATTCATAAAAAAATATGCATTTCGCTCAATTTACTTAAGAATTCCCAAGTTTTCCTTAATAAAACATAAGAATTTTAAATTGTTTATTAAGGAATTTTAAAAAATCTGATAGAATCTTAAGAAATCCTTAAGAAAACTTAAATATTTCTTAAGGAATTTTAAGTTTGTCGAGTCTGTCTGACTGTGAATTTAACCCTCTGTCAAAAATCTTTTATTTTCTAAACAAAAACTAAAAAGATTTTTGTAAGACCTTGACAGGTGAGGCTGTGTGGATGCCAAAATAACATATTTGAATAGAAAAAAAAAGACTGACAGTTTATATTTTTGAATCGTTTTTTATCGCCCTTTAGAAGAATTATTTATTTGTTTTTCTAAAATCGTTTAGAAAGTTTCCAAAAATATTCTGAAAAAGTATTTTTTCGATTTTTTTCGAAAGAAAGAAACAAACCGTCAAAATCTTGCAACAAAAAAATGAATAATAAAAGATTTCTTGAAAGAATCCACCTCAAAATCTTTCATCATCTTTTCTCTTATGTAAATTTCAAGATTAAGAATAAAGAAACTAAATCTTACCGGGTTTTCCACTCTCTTCGACGTCTGTGTGATATTCCTCGCTCTCACGATGAACGAGTACATGGACCAGTGTTTGATCAGCCTGTAGATGATCACCAGGAATGTGTGGGGTGTCTGGTGATGGTTCCGTAACAAGGATACTAACATCTGTCGTAAGGCCAGATGGTCCATCGGCTAATTGATTTGTTTTAAAGGAAATTGGGAAATAATGATTAATTTTTCGAAAATTTCATCTTACGGTTTTAGCTAAATTATTTTTCATTTTTTTTTTTACATTTTGTTGCTGGAAGACTTTTTTTTAAAAATGTTTTGGTCTGAAAAAATTTAGTGAGTTTTTCAATTTTTTATGGTATGGAGTTTGATGTGAAAAAAGAAACCTTTTTTGAGTGAAAAGAAATATTATTCCGCACTTCAACTGATTTTTTTCTTTTAAAAATTTCTTTTAAAATCCTTTACGAGAGTCTGGTCAAGAGAAATTCACACAAATTTTGAAAGAAAAACTTAAAGGAAAAGCCGCGTTTCATACCAAAATCTAACCTAATCTAAGTCAGGTTTTCGTTTAATTTAATTTTTTTTTTGTAAATTCAACATTTTTTTTAATTAAAAAAATATAATTCAAAAGTCTTCCAGTAACGACTGATTTTATGAAACGAACCGAGATTTTTTAGTTTATTACATTTTTCTAGGAATTCAATAGGAAATTCTAGGTCTTTGAAGTCCTTTAAGACACGTTTTTTTAGTTGTTAAGTTGTTTTGAAAATCGGTTGAAAATGGGTCGATTCTATTAAAAATCTTTTCTTTTCTTTTCTAATAATTTAAAGGTTTTTGAAAGATTTTGTTGAAAGGTTTTAAAGACTTCAGGAAAATCAATTTTCCTTTGAAAACACGATTGAAAGAAAGAAACAAACTGTCAAAATCGCTAAAGATTTTTCATAGAATTTCAAAAATCTTATACGGACGAGTTCTAAGAAAAGAAAAGATTTTAAACAGAATCAACCTCATTTATAGATTTAAGACAGACCAAAAAGTATTTCTTAAAAACTTCTTATAAAAGCTCCTCCTGGATCGTTTCATAAAAAAACTCTTTGTGAGTTATTAATTTTGAAGGGAAGAAATGAGAGATAAAAAAAACTTACAAACGAAAGCATTTCTATTGACTCGCAGTGCGCTTTGTGCTGAAAGGCCGCGCTCTAAAGGCGGTTTCTTTTTAATGAAGCTTGTGGCCCTTTTGGCTTTAGGTGTTGATGAGCTCTGTACAACTTCGCATTTCTCATCAGTGTTATTGAGAGACACAATTGTCCCACTTGGCGTGACACCTTTGAATTTTTATATTTAATAATAATAATTTTGTTTTGTGGAATACAAAAAAAAACGGAAAATTTTTGAATGATTTTTTTGTATGTTTGAGAAGATAAAAACAATATAAAATGCATAAAAGACATTAATGGTCAGAAAACATTGAGAGCGAGGCAATATTTTATGGGATTGTGATGAGATGGAACACTGAGTGTGAAATGGAAGTTTTCTTACTCTTCCTAAGGACAGATGGTGATGCTGCAACATCATCTACTGCATCCTGATGACGTAGGAAGAAGTTGTAGAAGCTCCTACGACGTACTGGCTTTACATCTGGCTGTCCAGGTGTGCTAAATTATCCAAAAATCATTTAGTTAGATCTTTTTTTTTGCAACAAAATAATCCCATCAGTTTTACACGAAGCAATCTCATTACACAACATTGATATTATGTATAAAAGTATGTTAGAATATGTTTAGTTTTTTTTGTTTGACAAGAGCGACAATATTTAACAGTTACAGGCTTTACAATCAAAAATTGGTCAAAAGAAATGAAAAATATTTCAATATTAAACACAGCAAAATAAATTTTTACATTTTCTTTGCGATTTTCGCACCAATTAACACGAACACGAACATTAATGAGGCGGTGGGTGGGTGGGGGGAGTACATTCAACTATTTTAATTTTTACATCATGGAAATATTTGCAAGATCCCAAATTACCCAAAGATTTGTTCTTTGATGGGAGAAAAATGTTTTTTTTCTTCAAATTTGCATTTTAGAACACAGAAAAAAAGGAATTTTGCATTTTAATTAATGGGGAGAAAGGTGTGTGCCTCAATTGAGGTATATTGAGGGGGTGGAAGGTGATACACACCACAGAAAATGGTACAAAAGCAGCAACATTTATGTGAGACAATAAAAGAAAATTAAAGAATTAATCAATCATTTTCTTTCCATCAAAGTACAAAATTAGGGTTTTAAAAGCTTTTTTTTGTAGAGTTGAAGGTTTTAGTTGAGCTTTTGGGCTGAAGATGAATTTAAAAAAAATTAAAGGTTGGATTAAGCTGGATTTTTAAGGTGACTAAATTGCTTAAACTCATGCATAACACGCGGTTAATAGGTAAATCGGTAAGCGCACTGATTTTATCCTTTCCAAAGTGAAGCAGGTTCAATTCCTGACTTGAAAAATTTATTTCAAACATTTTTCTTTTTCTTTCAATTAAAATAAAGTTAAAGAAATAAATAGTCATACCCCGTTTTATCAAGTCTTGGTTAAACTCTTCTAAATGCTTGCTAGAATAGAAGAAGTAGAATGCTTGCTTAACCTTATGATTGCCATATGAGGGGTACGTTATTGGCTCTTAGATGTATAGAATCAATCTTTTGTAAATAAATTTCTTGGCGTTTTGAGAAAATTTTGGAACAATTTGAGGTCAATCCGACAACCAGAAATAAAGAAATAAACAAGAATGTAAAAAGTAGGAATTCAAAAATTAACGTAACGGACAAACTTACTCACTTTTCAGCCCTTATTATCATGATATTCCCATTTTCTCCTACGAATTTACACATAATTAACATGTTATTTATCAATCTCAATGCCTAAAGGGCAAAAATAAAAAATTTGAGCTGCTGAAATACGAAAATTCGTTAAAAATTGCTATTTTCTACAGGGTGACCACAAAATTTTGAGAACGATTTTAAAAGCTAATAAGTTTTGATTGGATTAAGATATCTGAAAATTTCTTTCACTAAAAAATGCATAAACACAAAAAGATTGATTTTCTTTTTATTTCAAATCGATAACTTAAAAATTTTCAAGATATTGATTTGAAATAAAAAGCAAATGAATCTTTTTGAGTTTATGCATTTTTTGATGAAAGAAATTTTTAAATATCTCAATCCAATCAAAAGTTATTAGCTTTTAAAATCATGCCCTAATTTCCTGGTCAATCTTTGTTAAGAAAAATTTCTCAAAAATTTGCATCAAAAATATTTTTTGAAAATTTCACTAAAAATCCATTTTAGAAAAATTTTATGCTAGAAAGTGGACAGAAAACTCCTTAGAGTGTACCAAGAAGTCAACAAAACGTCATTTGACGAGAAAAATTCGTTTAATTTGCGAAAAAAAAATCTATAGGGTCACCTGGCGACCCCACAACAATGCGTGTGGACACAGCGCACAGAAGGTTAAAAAAAAACTTTATTCCTTCGAGCATGAGAGCGACATTACGCTATTTTATATATGTAATTTAAATTAAATTAATTTTTTTAATCATAAATAATGTTCAGCATAAATTGCGTAAAGGGCGTGTAATGCGATCAAATCCTTAAGCTTTTAACTTTCCCTTGAAGCTTTCTCAAAATTTTGCAATCATTCCACAAAGAGGATAAAGCTTTTTTGTTCTTACAATTAATCCATGATGCAAAAAAGGACACAAAATATAAATTTTAAATAATAAAATAAAAACGATGAGACACAACATCAAAACACGAGCAGGGAAATTCTCAAGGCTTTTAGCGCAGAGCAAGGGTGGAAAATGAATATGAACATAGCATATCCTTCTCAAATATAGCATTAAGGAATTTTTGGGTGGAAGAGCATGAGAATTTCCACGTGGGATGCGAGCTTGGACAGCACATAAGGGTGCAAAAAGACATTAAGAATGAAAAAAATGAAAAACTGGGAGAAGATTTTTGGACGAGCCAAAAAGAAACACAAACTCAACAACAAAAAAATACCCTCCGTCTCCGTTTTGCTGTTGATTTTTCATATCTTTGACCAGGTCACCAGTTCCAGAAACTAACATCAGAGGTAAATTAAGCCAGGGCCCAGTTAACTCGCTCAAATCCGATCCCTCACTGCATCGAGACGACTTCCGCGAGGATGCGCGACTCGATGTGGCGGTGCCGCGTCTGTGGACTTGCAAATGCAAAAAATTGAGCGCCTGCAATTTGCTCTGCCACCCGCCAGGACTCGAGGTTTGAGTGTGTTCATCATCCAGTGTTGGTGATCTTTCGCGTTCGCGCTTCAGTCGCAAGTATTCCCTCCATGTGCCCTGAATCAATTTAGCCGCCTTGTCCTGTCTCTTCCACACACGCGTCGAACTGACTATCTCAAGCTCTTTGCGTGTGGGGAATTGTTTCTTGAACTTGATGTCCATCTGCTCCTGCAACTGCTTAAAGTTGTCCGTCTCTTCCACGTGACCCAGTACATGTTTCACCAGTGCGTGCAGTATATCGAGACAGTGTATTTTGTTGCCCTTCGAAATTGGTAGATTGAATGACACAAGTGCCACTGTGTTGGGCTTTGGGATACCCAAGGGGGGATCCAGTGACGATATGAAGTCGGAAAGTTGGGAAAAGTGTATGAATTGTGTGGCGTGTGGGTCATATTTTGACCAGCGTATGTAAAACATCTCAAGATCATCCTCCACAATGCCAATCTCCTCCTCCTGGTGCGCCTGGTTGAAGTTCTCGAGGATTATGGCGATGTACATGTTGATGACGATCATGTAGCTGATGATGATGAAGCTGGTGAAGTAGGTGATGGCCAACAGGGGATGCCCACAGTCCCCATTTGACGATGAGCTTCCCAATGTGCAGTCTGGTGGTTGAATCATCAGTGATTCGAGGACATCATTCCACCCAGCTGATGTCATCAGGCGAAACAAGAGCTGCATACTTCGGCTGAATGTCTGGAAGTTCACCATATCATCGAGGGCACCCTGCAGGCGAACGTGGCCAAAGAGTGACATGCCCAGGATGGCGTAGATGAAGGTAATTAGTGCAAGAAGGGCGCCAATGTTGAACAATGCCGGTAGGGAGACAACCAGTGCAAATAGCAGCTTCCGTATACCCTTGGCCGCTTTAATCAAGCGCAAAATTCGCCCAATACGAAACACCCGCACCACCCGCAATAAAGTTGGGGAAACGGGCAAATCAATCATGATGTCCTCCATGAGTATGCCAAGTATGGACGCGAGCACGAGGAGGAAGTCAAAGACATTCCATGGCACAGTGAAATAGTGATATCTCAGTCCCACGATCTTCACAATTGCCTCCAAGCCGAAGACTGTTGTGAAGAACGCGTTGCTCACTTCGAGAATAAAGAACACAGCATGTGGCTGGTTGTAGTGTTCAATTCCCATTGTCAGCATATTGAGGAAGATCAGCACAAAAATTGCTATTTCAAATCTAAGAAAAATCAACGTTAGAACCTTTGAATTTATTCATTTTTTTTTACTTTTTCTCTTGCAAAACTTACCTTCGCGAGTTTGATAAGTCGTAGAACATCGCCAAGAATTGATTAATAGGTCTCTTAATTACTTTCTGGGGCTTTTTGCGACCCAATTTCTTCATTGCCGTATAATAGTGCTTTTGCGATTCTGTGAGAAACATCTCTAACACTCCTCCCTCGTACTGAAAGAACAACAAATGGTGCAACAAAGTTATTAAGATGCTCAAAAGGTTGTTCTGGACACTAATAAAAAAAGATATTTAGTTTGAATTTGGCGCGCGTCTAGGATAGTCATGGTGGTGAATTTGAAAGGTGAATAAAGGAAACATGGGGAAGAGGAGAGATTTGGCGGCAAAAGGACTTGCTTCGTGATAAATTTTAATTAATTGCGTTAAAAATAAAAGAAAGTCAAGATTCGGAGATCTTGCCCCATAAAGTTAGGCAATTTCTGTTTTCGCTTTTAGCGCCTCTTGCGGATGTTGTTGGAATTTGACATTTTTTAGACAATAGTAGGGCTTCTTGAAACCTTTCATTTGAGCTTGAGTTGGTCAAAATCGGTCAAGCTGTTCTCGAGTTATATCGAAAAAACACTTTTTGCTTTAGGCCGCCATATTTGCTAAACCGCTTGACTGATTTTCAAGTATGAATTGATGATGAAAACATCTCACTGAGCTCTACAACATACTAAAATTTCAGACCTCTAGCTATAAGGGAACTGGTTGACGGTGTTTCAAAATGGCGGACGGCGGCCATCTTGGATTTTAAAAATGCGAAAAAATGAAATTTTACACCCACATTTCTATAGAAAACTTCAAACCGAAAATCTATCTATCAAACCCGAAGTTTGAATTTGGCGCGCACAGGAGGTGAGATAGTAGCGGTGGTGAATTTGAAAGGTGAATAAAGGAAACGTGGGGAAAATGAGATTTGGCGGCAAAAAGGCTTTCTCCGTAATTAAATGTAATTTATAATGTAAAATAAAGGAAATTTTTCAGAGAAAAGTCTTTCAATTTACCTTTTTCTTTAGCATATTAAAATTGTCAATGATCACTCCGATGAAGAGATTGAGAGTGAAGAACGATCCGCATACGATGAAGATCACAAAGTAGAAGTAAGCATACAAATTGGCCTCACGTTGGGGCTGTAGATCAACACCACGGGCATCAACAGCGTCCGCCATTACTTCCATCCATCCCTCAAAGGTGGCCTAAAGAGCAGAAAGGTTAGAGAAGAAGGAAGATCGCTGAGACTTTAACGAACGTACCACTTGGAGAAGGGCCAAGTAGCCCATTCCAACGTGATCAAAGGTGATCTTCGAATTGATCCACGTGTAGTTGAGGGCAAAACATTGCTGTCGATCGTTCACAATGTCAATGGGGAGGAGTTCACCGTCATCGTCGATGCACTTGAAGAATTTCCCGCCGAAAAATTGGACGCCCATGATGGAGAAAATGAGCCAAAAGACGAGACACACAAGGAGGACATTGAAAATCGAAGGAATCGCGTACATGAGAGCATTCACTACAATTCTCATTCCCTGCCATCGTGAGATGGCACGTAATGGCCGGAGTGCTCTCAGTGTCCGCAACGAGCGGAGTACCCGCAGGTTTTCATTCTCCTCAATGAGTAGTGAGAAGACGGACACCTAAAAAGGTGGAAAACATTCACAAATTAATTCTTTTTCTTTACCCCCTTAATGTAGATTAGATTAAAAAAAATATTTGAAAAGCTGATCGTCTTGGTGATCGTGCATTTGAAGCCTAATTGCTTGATTACTTAGAGAAAAAAAAACTAAATAATTTTGAGCTTCTAAAACTCATTTAGTGAATTTGCAAAAATCAAAAATTATTTTCTATTTTATTGCTCTGAAAAAAAAATTACTTTAAGGTAAAAAAAATCCACTAAAGCTGTTCTTTGGTGATCGCGATCTATTTTATTTTTTACTACAAAAGATCATCTACAAAATATGATTTCTTTCTTCTAAAAAGAAAAAGGATTTGTTTGGTTTTTTGCTCATCTAGGATTACAAGGGTACAATGGAAAAGTCCAATAGAGAGGAAAGAAAAACAAAATGAAATAATCTATTAAAAGTATTTTGAAAAATTCAAAAATTGGTGATAAAATAAATCTACAAACTTCCTGCATGTTTTTTGGGCATTTACCTCCTCTCTTTACATTTTACACAAAAACTGAAATAAAATGAATGAACGGATTCGCGAAAAATGTATCCCCGTGTGGGGGAATACTTACGAAAACAATGATAAAATCCAATATTGTCCAGAAGCTCGTGAAGTATTTGGTGAAACCCAGTGCAATCCACTTGAGTACCATTTCAACAATGAAGATGATGCAGAAGCCAAAGTTGGTCCAATAGAGAATCTTCTTGAGGCGCACATTGGAATCCAGGTGGATGTCCTCGAAGCAGAGGGTGATGCTGGAGGCGAAAATAAGCACCAGGACGAACCATTCGAATGTCGGGGTGTCCACGATGGTGAGAACGGCTGTACGTACGGCTGTCCACACATTACCAAGGGGTGTATTCAGGAAACGCTGGAAGCACGGACATCGTTCATAGCAACGTTGCGGGAAACAATCCTGTGGTACCTTCTGCGAGCGATTACGCCCGAAGCTGGGGAAGGACATGGGATCCTCATAGCACCCTTTGGAATTTCGTCGACCACCAACCGTCAGATCGTCCACGTATGATACCAAACAGTGCCATGGTTTCTCAGTCGTTTTCTTCTTTTCTGTTCAAATCCAAAGAAAAATGTGAAGATTCGTTAAAGTTTGAATATTTTTAAATACTAATATCGATTGGCGCATACTTCAGGCAGGTTAGGGAAAAAAAACATGGTGGACGGTAAATTTAAAAATTTATTTGTTCTTGAAAATTAAGTGATTTCAATTGATTTAAGTAGAAAAATTATATAGAAAACGAATAGAAGAGTAAGAATAATCTTATTACAGGAAAAATCAGAAGAAGAAAGATGAATTACGAGGAAATTGAACAAAAAGAAAAGCCGCGAAAAAAATAGGTTAGAAATGTGCTGATTTAACTCATTGCAATGAAAAGTTGATGAAAAATTATGAAGATTACCCAGTAAACAAAAAAATGTGTCAAAAAATATTCAATAATAATTCAGTCAATCAAATTGATCAATGATTGATCAATTATTAATAAATCAATTGAGTCAGCCATTTAATTGGTCAATCATTGATCAATCTCAGTTCAAGTCTGAATGCTTAATAATTGATCCTCTATGAGGACTTACATTGATTCAATATTGATCGATTTTAATCAATAATGAGTCAATTTTATCTCAATTAATATCATGGATTGATCAACTATTGACCAAATATATTTTTTTCAAATTTATTATTACTCAATTGTTCAATTTACTTTCAATTATTGATCAATCAATTTTGAGCAAATTTTAACACAATCAATATTAAGGGGGGTCTCTTTTGAGAGCTGGCGAAATTAAATATTTTTATTTTTCTTGGGGTTTTTCTTACACTTGGTTTTCCAATATTGGTTACATTTGTAGCCTAATTAATGAAGAGTCAGAAAATCACTTTCCGCCATCTTAGGTGCGACGCCATCTTGAGATATTCCTCAAAACACAAAGGTAGGTTTTTCTCAGGATCTACTGGATGGATTTTGATGGGGTAAAAAGCAAATGAAAGAAGAAATACCAATGCAGATTTTGATGTAGCGGAATTTTGAATTTCCTTTCTGAGGCTGAGAAAAGTGGAAAAATGTGACTTTTTTCTGATATTTTTGACGTTTTTCCACTTTTCTCAGCCCCAGAAAGGAAATTCAAAATTCCGCTACATCAAAATCTGCATTGGTATTTCCTCTTTCATTTGCTTTTTATCCCATCAAAATCCATCCAGTAGATCCTGAGAAAAACCTACCTTTGTGTTTTAGGACAGTTTTGTGGAAAAGTCGGAAAATCACAAGATGGCGTCGCACTTAAAATGGCGAAAAGTGATTTTCTTACACTTCAATAATTAGGCTTCAAATGTAACCAACATCGGAAAACCATGTTTAAGAAAAACCCCAAAAAATGACAATATTAATAATGTATAAATTTTAACAGTTTTCACAAGAGACCCCCCTTAATCATGGATTGATCAATTATGCAAATTAGCGTTCAGTTTATCTACGCCAATATAAATAAAATAAAATCTATGACCAGCTCTAATTTCTTGTTATTGACTGTTTATTGAGCAATATTTGTCTATCAATCTGATTAACCAATTATTGATCAATTATTTTCAATCTATGAGATTGATTACTAATTGAGCAATAATTGTCTGTCAATCTAATTTAACAAAATAGTTGACTAATTCTGTGGACTTGACTTAAATTGACTCAATATTGAACTCAATAATTGATCAATTTTTGGCCAAATTCGTTTACTGGCTTAATGAAAAGAAAGAAAGGCAAACAAGTCCTTTTTTAGAAAAGAAATCTTGAGAAAGTTAAGGCTTATATCTGTCTGAAGATGCGCCTTCTCTTGTCTTGTTCAATAACGAACAATAATAAATATTTCAATAAATAAATTCTTTCTGAATATCAAAATAAAACTTCTTCCTCTTGAAACTCACCGGATTTGGGGCTCTTTCCTTTTGTCGTTTTTCGGGAATCGCTATCAGACTTATCGGAGGAGTCAACATCTTTTAGTGTGACAGTCTTAACAGCATCAACTTGACGATGTTTCCCAGGGAAAATATTCCCAGATTTTGGCAGAGGTGAAGCACACATTTTAACATTCTCCTGACTGTGGCAAATTTTAAGTGGAAGCGGCTCCAGGCTCAATTCCTTACCCAGGTACTTCCGTGGTAATTTTTCACTTTCAACCTTTAGCGGTTGCCTCTCCTCAACTTCCTCAACGCGCTCAATAAGACTAGCTCGCTTGATGCGCTCAAACGAGGCATGAAAGTCGGATTTTGGCTTCAATCCACCCATATCGCTGCCAATGGGTGCCTGCAGTTGATCACAGATTCTTTTTATTTCCGCCGATACGTGAAAATCATCATCGGATATTTTCTTTTGCTTCTCCAAGCTGCGTCGTTTGATCTTAATACTACCCCTATCGACGGGAGCCGTTGGTGCGGCCTTCGGGCGTCGTCGTACAATATCACCACCACCCTCGAGGGTGGCTGGAAGGGAAGCTGTCTTATCGTGACCCACCTTAGTTGAGGGTTTACGTTCCAAAGAAAGGGAAGATTGTTTCTTGAGATCAGTCATTTCTTTGTCAAAGCTCTCGATTAAATGATCAAATTCCGACGTCTCCACCAGTGGCTTCCGGTCGTGGTACATCTTATCCGTTGAACCGGCTAAGCTGCCGCGTTTTATTTCCAACGTCTGGAAAATGGAATTTGAGATGTTACTCAAATTCGATCGAAGACTCGCACTTGAGACCTTCCTGTCGGAAAAGACGGAGTCATCGCGACGTCCATCATCGAAGACCAAACTATCCGTTTCGGGATCAATGAGGGCACTTCCATACCCAACGGTTTCGCTGAAGTAGTTATTGCTGGTGTCGAAGTCATCACTGAGAAATTGCCACAATTCCTTTTGCTCGCAATTCAGCAATTCATCGCGTAAATTCATTTGATTTGGCAACTCATCCGGATCACCGTGATCCGCAACTTTCGAAGGGGATACGTCGGTTTTTTGAACCTTGAAACTACGCGATCGTTGACTCGATCGCTGACTCGATCGTCTCGACTGTGGCGATACACTTAGCTGTGTCACGGGTGATCGTACCGTTGGCTCTTCCACCTTCTGACTTGGCTCCTCGTAGTGATCAATCTCAGTCATATTGAGATCCCCAGGATCGGTGTCTGTGGAATTTATTGGTCCCAACGTTCGCAATTCAATTGATTCCGTTGCTGTTCCTTCGTCGCGACTATCATTCTGCTGTGTTCCAAAACCAGATGATATTTGATGCAAAAGCTTTCGTTCACTCGGAGCTGGGGGCTTGAGATCATCATACCTACAGCACACAGGTGAAAATTAATTAGGAATCATTTAGAAAATTTTAGAGAAAATAAAATTTGCAAATTTACTCCAACTGATCTTCACGAAATTGACGATCGTCCACTTCACGAAAAGTCTCCTGACTTCCTGTTATTGGTTGAAGGTGTCCTTTAGGGTTTAAGGGGATATCTAATCCAAAATCTGACCCAGAAATTGGTCTGTTAAGCGATTCCTTTAAAGGAAAATTTAAAGAATATTTATTTTAAGAGAAAAAAACGGTCAAATTACCAACTTACCTGATAACTATGCCTATAGAGAGTCTTTTGTTGAATTTCCACGGATAAGTAGTGTTTATCAGCAGTCTTGAGTCGCTCCTTGTTGCTCCTACGTGTCACCATAACTTCACTGACGATATCCTCGAGTTTTGGCTTTTCATTCTGCTTCTTCATCAATCGCTTCTTCCGCACAATTGAGCGAATTCTTTCGAAACTCCTCGCCAATTTAGACTCTTCACCAACTTCCTGATTTGCGCAATTTATCGTAATATGTTAAATTAATAATCAAACATTTCAAATAATTCCATTTTTTTTATTGTTGGCAAATGCATGTTGCAATATATTTTGAATTTGCTTTCACTATTCAGTTTACAACAAAAAAATATCCACATCTCCACCAATTAATGTGCAAAAAAAGCATTAGCAAAAAAGATGCATTTTCATGTAAATACAAAAGATAAATTGCATAATAGAAATATACTTGTAGAATTTACCTTCTTCAATCTCTTCGTTGTGCAAGTTTTACAAATTTGTGCAAGAATACACAGAAAGATAAGACAAATTAAAAATTTACATGGATTAATAGGAGAAGAGACACATATATATTTTAATCATGCCTCGATGGTTAAATTTTTGAAAATTTAAAATGATTTTTTAAATTGATATTTTTTAGTTCGTTAAATTGATTAATAATTGATTGATTGATAGACAATAATTAATCAATTAATGAACTCAATTGATTTATCAATATAATTGACTTAATAATGATTGAGCATTTGTTGACTCATTCATTTAAAGATTGGGAGGATTTTGATTTCAAAAAATACGTTGTGACTTCCACAGAAAGCATAAAAAATACTCTGCTTGTCAAAAATCATAACGACGAAGCATTTGCATCATTTGCATGAATGCTTCATGCATTGAAAGAGATAAAAATCACGAAAATGACGTCATTGTTAGCGTTTTTAGACAAATTTTTATCTTCTTCTGATATCAATATGGGAAAGGGGAAGCTTTTTGTGGTGATTTCTTGTTTTTTTTGTTTGTTTTATCGAATGAAGATTTTTTTCCAATACAAAGCGGGTAAACTCCTTTGTGCGATATTTAGATACTGAGGTGAAATTCATCAGTCAGATAAACCTAAGATTCTTTGAATTTCCTTAAGAATATTCTAAATCTCTAAAAGATTTCTTAAGACTCCTTTAGAAAAACCTTTAGATCTCCTTAGAAAAGTTTAAGATTTTTAACTTTTTTTAGGCGAAACTTAAGATTTCTTTAGTCAGACTGTAAGCTAAATGAGCATTTTTCTATGATTTTTCCTGGTCACCTTTCGGCATCTAAATTCGTAAAAATCATCAAAAAATATACATTTTGCTCGATTTACTTAGAAAATCTTAAGTTTCTCTTAATAAAACTTAAAAATCTTAATTTTTTTCTCAGAAATTTTGTGTTTATTCTTAAGGAATTTTAAGAAAACTTGTGAAAATTTTAAACATTTTTAAGAAAACTACAAGAACTCTAAGAAAATTCTCTGGGAATCCTAAGCCTGTCTGACTATTGAATTTCACACACTCTGATATTGGAATTTTGATAAAAAAAATAAAAATTTTTCAATCTCTAAATACGAATCTTTAAAGCTTTGTCTTTATCCTTTCTTAAAAGTTGAATTTATACGGCGTAGTTACGACCATTAGGAGCTTTTCAAACAAGCTCACCTGTGACCTTTCGGAGGCTCTATCCTCCTTCATCAGGCCCAACCAAAATTCAAACGTTGAATTTGTAAAATTAATCTGAAATTTTCATTCTCTCAGTGAAAAATCTTGAAGCCACAACGTAATTTTGAAAATCATTTTCTATCAAATTACGAGGAATTTTTGGAAGTATTTAAACGGGGTAATAAATTACATTTATGATTTTTTTCTAACGTAATAATTACATTTGTTTTTGAGCTTGATGATGGGGCTGAAATGTGTACAATGCATTAATTATATTACACAGAAACATTCACACCGCAAAATTACACACAACATCGATTAATTCATTTTCCTTTTTTCCAGAAAAAAAGAAGAAATATTTACACACAGAAAAACAGCCAAAAATTTTCTATTAAATCTCCAAAATTTACTGCACATTTATCATTTTCCAAATTATAAAATCTTTCTGAGAAAGAAACAACCAATTTATATTCTTTATACGTTACAAATCTTTTTTTTTTTTGACTTTACCATTCATGCACGTTAAACACCCACAGCCAACGAACATCCAGCAAAACTCACACCACAAATCACATTTACAAATTATTACACACAAAAGTCAATCATAACGCGTCCAGTTATAAGAGTTGGTGTCCCACAACGTGTAGAAGTTTGTTTATGCGTTGTAATGCGATTTGTGAGCAGAATTAGTAGACGAATTTGATTTTTTTTGTAAAATTCGGCAATTTGATGGATAAAAATGGTCATATCTCTGGTTCTATAAGACCTACAGAAATTTCTTGACTAGTTTTGGAGAGGTATTAAAACAGGCTATAAATTGACATAAATTTCAATAATTTTCAAGGTCATCTCCAGAACACAAAATGGCGGCTTTTTGTTTTACTAAAACAGTTTTTGGCATTTTTTGTCTCGACGAAGTTGTTCTAGAGGTTCCGATGTTCTAGAAAGTTGTAGAGTTTTGCAAAACCTTTAATTTGATACTAAGATGAGCAAAATCGGTCAAGCCGTTCAGGAGATATGGTTCTTAGAACTTTTTAAATTCAAGAATTTTTCAAATGGCTATATCTTCTAAACGGCGACATAGATTTTCTTCATTTTTGGACTGGTGAAAGATATTGAGTCAGGCCACAACATATCAAAATTTAAAGGAAATCGATGATGGGGATTCGGAGATATTGCCCCTTAAAGTTAGGCAATTTTTGTTTTTGAATTTAGCGCCTCTTGCGGATGTTTTTGAAACTTGAAATGTTCTAGACAGTTGTAGGGCTTCGCAATACCTTTCATTTGATACCAAGATGGTCAAAATCGGTCAAGCCGTTCTCGAGATATATCGAAAAAACACTTTTTGCTTTAGGCCGCCATATTTGCTAAACCGCTTGACCAATTTTCAAGTATGAATTATCGATGAAAACGTCTCACTGAGCTCTACAATATACTAAAATTTCAGACCTCTAGCTATAAGGGAAGTGGTTGACAGTAGTTCAAAATGGCGGACGGCGGCCATCTTGGATTTCGAAAATGCGAAAAAATGAAATTTTACACCCACATTTCTATAGAAAACTTCAAACCGGAAGTCTCTATCTGTTACCGTTCTCGAGCTATAAGGCAAAGTTTGGGCGACCGGCCGGCCGGCCGGATCAAAAATTTTCCACCACCATTTTTAGAATGTGGGAAGTCTAAAACGTGCTCATACCAAGTTTGAGCCCGATCTGAGGTGGTCGGAAAATCCGACGATTACAATACTTGGTGTTGGCCACGAAGTGGAACACCAACTAATAACGCACCAATTTGAGCGCGATAGAAAGGCAAAATGGAAAATGGTGTGAAAGGAAAACGAACCTCTTTTTTCGATTTAAGCTCCTCCGAATTGAAACTGTTGAGCAACAAGGCCAAGAACAAATTCAGCACCATAAAATTTCCCATTACGAGTGTCGGTAGGAAGATGGCAAAGCACGACGAGGCACCATCCTGCAATGGGGAAGACGAAGAAGTAAAAAAAAAGGAACGAATTTATTACAGCTTCTCCAATTAAAAAAGTTCCTCTTGTTTTGCAAAATAAAATTCTTTTCTTTTCATGCTGATTCGTGGACATATTGCATGGTTATTTATATATAGATACATACTTTCTCCTCAGCTCTCATGCAGTCCCACAAGGGTTCAATCCATTCTCCACATAGAATACGAAAAATCATCATGAAGGAATGAAAAAAATCGTTGAAGTTCCATCTGAGGGAAAAAACAAGAAAGAAAAATTAGTTATCAAGAATTTTCCTTTTTTTTTTTGCTTCAAACTTAAAGTTAACCAATTCATTGATTCTTTTCTTTGCAAACTTACCTGGGAACGGGATCAGGAAAAAATTTATCAGGTGTATAGTCTTTGGAGAAAAGTTGCATTCCAATGACGGCAAATATATAAATAACTATCACTAATACGAGAGTCAAATTTCCAAGAGCACCTATTGTCGATATTATAATACTAAGAAGAACTTTCATCGTTGTCCATGATTGAGCCAATTTGAGGACTCTCAACTGTATGAAAAAAAAATTTTTTTTATTAAAATCTTTTCTTATTTAACATTCTTGGACTTTTGAGGGTTAAATCAGTTCGACTTTACTCACCAATCTCAGGCCTCTGAGAACACTCAGCCCATCAACAAGTTCAAAAATAATATCCAATAGGCTGGCAGATACGATGATTAAATCAAAGATATTCCAGCCACATAGGAAAAAGTCTTTAGACAAAGCCATCAGCTTCATAATGCATTCGAAAGTAAAAATTGACGTGAACACCTGGAAAGAAATTTTCTGAATTAATAGGGAAAAGTCCATGAAAAGTTAAGCGATTTAATTCAATTTAATGAAAATAAATTAATTAATTTTCTTCTGAATTTTAGTACAGGACACGAATAAAAAAAATCTATAAAATTGAGCTTGATTCTGTCAAAAATCTTTTCTTAACTTAAAAGGTTTTGTAAGATTTTAACTGTTGATTAAATTGCTCAGTGTTTCTGTCTTTTTGTGTTCTTAAACTTTAATCAAATTCATTGGATTTTTATGAAAACATTTTTTTTAATGTTACTTTTATGCACTCAAACCAAGAGGTGGTTAACTTAATAAAAATATTCTGATCTTTAGAAATATTCGAATAATCTACTAAATAAATTTAAAAAATAACGACAGAAAAACACCGTTTTATCCTAAACAGGCTCAGATTGAGGAAATAGGCCTGAAAATTAATAAATTCTAGGCTAAAAATTATTAAATTTAGTACTAAATTTAAGCCACAAAAGTACTAAATTCAAACCGATTTTTTTTAGATTACCAGTCCTAAACAAACTCAGGAGCATTGGCCGATAAAGTACTAAATAAGAGCCTAAAAAAGTACTAAATTTAATTAATAAAACTACCAAATTCAATCCGAAAACATAAGTACTAAAATCGAACCCGAAAACGTAGTTCTTTTAAATAGCACAACTGCTAAACTCAAACCGAAAAAAGTTTTTCTATTCTAAGTTCTAAACAAACTGAGGAGTTTGTTTAGAATTAAATTAGACCTTAAGAAGTACTAAATTCAATCCGCAAAAGTACTAAATTCAAACCAAAAATTTTTTTTCGATTTTCAGACCTAAACAGACGCAGATTGAGAAGCAAATGCCTATAAAGTACTAAATTCGAGTTGTGAAAGTACTACATTCAACACATAACAGTACTAAACTTAGTTATTCGGGTGTTATGAAAGAGTGGTTATCCGAATAAAAATCTTCAGTTTTTGGGAAATATTTAAATTATTTTTCAAAAAATTAAAAATATTCAACAGATAAAAACATTGATTCAAATTCAATAAAAATAAATTTCTGAGTGTACAGAGGACACATCAGGGTTAACATAAGAAAAAAACAAGAAATAAATTCTTCTATATTGAAAACTTTATCAAGAAAAAAGAATCATTTTAGAGTCATATTAAATCCTTCTTACAAGTTAAAAAAAAACTTTAAGGACAAGAAGTTTAAAAGTCTCTTGTGAATGATGTCTTCTAATTAACGATTAAGTCTACCCCAACTTTCACTCTATTAACACAGAATTATATCTTTTCTTTCGGAAGGGGGGAGGAGGAAGAATAACTTTCTGTTTACTCATTGATCGAACACTGTTTGACCGGAGAAAAAAAAAGTTTATCAGCAAATCGTCTGGCATGCGGAGGGATAGAAAAGTTGTGAAGAAAAAGTTTATATACTCACTTTATTTCCAATATCTAAGGCTTGACGAATATTCTCACTCATTCCGTGATGTTCTAACGCTAAGAACATTGTATTTAGGACTATACATAACGTAATTGCTAATTCAAACAGTGGATCCTTAACTACCTACAAAAGAGAATGTAAATGAGGAAAAATTATTACGGGCTGTGCTACATAATGGCCCACCCCCTTCCGCATCATCGTACTTTGTATAAAACATTTTGGAACTGTAGCCAGCCCTCGTAGTCTATACAGCATTGAACACATCTGTCACAGTTTCGATCAGGAAGATCATCTGCAAAAGTTTTTTTTTAATAATAATTTATTTTTATTCAGAGCTTTAAATAGATTCATGGAAATTGAAATGTGTAAATGTTTGAAGGAGGAAATTACCTAGAACAACAATTTGTGATAGATATTCAGGATGAAGAGCATACACGTTGTGCTTCTTCATCCGTGCAATATTTCCGTTGCACTTGATTATTCGCACTTCTCGCGGTGATAGCGCCAACGTAACGGGCGTTACATCCCGATGGAGTTGCTAATTGTGTGGTGAATGGGGAAATTGAAAAGAATCCCATTAATTTTGGAACAATTCCAACAATTTTCAAACACTTTTCCCACAACTACTGGGCAGATAAAAAGAAGAAGCAAAAAAACATCGTCCTTTACCTCAATATTGGCCGCATGAAGCAACTCCATAGCCAAATCCTGCTCATCGTGGTCATCCACAACGCCAGAATCATCGAGGGAAGACTCACGATTTACTCCACCACCCTCGCTGGCATTGGAGCTCGCCTGGCGACTGGTGGGTAGAAGTTGACCCCTGTAATTGGCTCCTGAAATGTGTGAAAATCGAATTAGCTCACAGAGGGAGCGAGAAGAGAGGGAGACTGGATGAGCACTGTTACACTAAATCCTCTAATGATGGTGCACCGGGGACATGGGAAGGACGCAAAAAAGCTCTTTTCCTGCACTACACCACATTAATTAATGTTGCTGCACCAAGGATATATATACCCAACCAAACCAACCCATTTTCAGTTAGGAAAATTTTCTATTTTACTCCACATCCCACACACTTTTGCACCCACCATGAGAGAGATAAACCAAATAAATTTTTTAACACACCCCAACATCCTTTTCCGTAAATTGAAGAGGGAGAAAGGATGTTGTATAGTGGTTGATTACGAGTTTTTACGGAGAATATGTTGTCTTGTATTAATTCATTGCAGATTGCGAACTAATAAATTGTGTTATTTTTTTTTACATGCGGGATTTCCAATTGAAACTTTTCTTTACGGGAAAAAATTAGTCAACGTATATGAGGCAATTTAAGCAATTAAAAAACAAGAAATAATGAAAAGTTTATACGTAAAATAGCTTGGAAGACCGACTTTAGTTTAATTTTTGCATAAAAAATTATAAAATCCTTAAAACTGCATGAAACTGAACATTTTACATGGGAAAATGTGAGAGAAAACTTCATGTTTTGTCTCTCTTACTCTCAAACAAAAATTATTAAAAATCCTTAAGCTCATAAAAGTAAGGTATAGTCCCCTTAAGAAATATTCTAAAAGCTGCATAATTGTGAAATCTTAAGATTAACATATAATTTATTTTTCACGTTAAATATTCCTAGAATGAGAGACCTAAGCTACGACCAATCAACGCGGCTCCTGCTAAAATGTTTCAATGTCAAAGCAGTTGCTAATTAATGTCCGCCATTTTTTTTTTAGCAAGAGTTGTTTATAAAAGTTTTCAGTTGCTCAGAATTATTTCTGATCAAATTTTGGCTTCTTTAGAGATAAAGTAACAGAAATCTTCTACTCTCGGTGGGATTTTTGTTTAATACAATTGAAACACATTGCCTTTTTATGAATTCAGCACCTTTTGTGGTTATTTTTAGAACTTACAATGCTTTCTAGATATTATCTTTCGCTTCTTAAAACTATTAACTCTTGGAGGATCGAGGTTTCTAACCTCAAAAGTTTGACCTTCATTTTCTCTCAAAAGAAAATATTTTTCCAAGTTTTCTTTCAATGATATTGAAGTAATGAAACTTTTCTATACACAGATGTAGAAATTATCACGAAATATTAAATAGATTTTAATTATATGGCGATTGAAAAAAGTCGAATTGGCCACTTTGGCCAGCAAAATCCTTCAAGGGTGAAATTGACACTGTTTGGTACTGTAGCGCCACCTGTAGGAGTTTTTCGAAGTCGATATATTTTAGACATTTCTATGCACTTTTAGGCATTTGGTATGAACTAAACATAGATCCAACTTTACAGCTTTATAATGTCTAAACGGCTTGACCGATCTTTAAGATTGTACGGCTTAACTGATGTTTTATTTCTGTTTTTTTTTTCAATGAGAATGAACACTGAAATCCTTAAACTAAATTAATTAATTAATTGCAAAATTATATTGGGTTGTCCAATATTTATTCGGATTTCTAACTTAACATATTTACCATTATATTCAATGGGGATGAATAAGACAGAAAATCAAAATTATACCTACTGAATTTATGTGAATATTTTAGGTTAGAAATTCATGTAAATATTGTAAAAACCAATAAAAATTAATAAAGCTGAAAAATATGGTTATTTCCAGCTAATGCCGAGAAAATATTCAAAGCTACTTCTGAACGATACAAATGCTCAGCTGCTAGCTGGAGCCGTCTCAAATTGTTCTCGCTTAGGTCTCTCTGCTTTTTCAATTGGAATTTAGTACTTCTCCCCCTCATTGTTTTTTTTTTGCATATACCCTAAAGTCCATACAGAGGGTTGAATTTTACTTAAAGGAGCCGTATTTTTTCACTTTTCCCAGCTTTTCCAGCATCAACTTTCAAGCAAAAACTTTTAACGACCGCCCATAAAATTATCCCATTCATTTTCTTTATATTTTCAAAAAAAGAAAGGGTAGTTGTTCCCCAATTACTGCCCATTACCTATTTTTGTACAAACTCTCTGTGTAAAATATGAAAGAAAATTTTTCCCTGAAATTGAATAGAATAAATCTGACGTCGTGAGAATATTTTCTTTTGAAAAATAAATTTGAAGAAAAAGGTGGAGTAATAACAGGGAAGAATTTGAGCTGATGGAAGAAATGTGAGGGAACTTTTTTTTTCCAATTTGATTGAAATGAAGGAAAATATGAGACGCGAATGGGAATTAATTGAGTGGATTTTGATTTCTTACCTAGTGGATGGAGGGTGTTGGGATTTTGAGTTGTGCTCTGAACGGTCACCCCTCGACCCCGCTGTATGGCTAAAGCTGCACGTGGACTTGGACTTGGACTTGGTGTCACGGATCGTCCATTTTTTGGCTGAAAAGCAAAATCAGAAGATTTTTTTAAAAGGAAATTCTTTAAGAGTTATTTGAAGGAATTCTCACCTGATTGTTGCTATTGCCCTCCTTTGTTTTCACTTTTCTCTTTCGTGTCTTCTTACGTGAGTAGCTGGCAAGGAGGACTCCTTTGCGTGTGTCAATCTTCTTCCTTTGATTCTTATTTAATTTCTTCACATTCAATTTGGACGGATCGAAACTGAATGTGGAATCATCCCTGTGATCTAATAAGTCTTTTTTTCTTTCCTGAAAAAAATATTCACAAAATGAAGCTTCATTGAAAGACTTTGAAGCAAATCTATTTAATATCTTGAATAATGCTGCCATGTCTTGGAAATTAAATTTCATTATGTGGGGAATTTAATTGTGCGGCTTTAATATTAATTCCTTCCAAAGATGCCACATATTGCTTTATCGATTAACACACCAATTTGTATGTTCTGTTCTAATTAATAGTGCATAGAAACGTTTTCTCACATAATTTATTAAGCAATTGGCAGCTCTCAAATTGAGAATTTTAGTTTTTAAAGAGAATCTGAGTTTGAAAAGTCATTTAAAGATTTTTTTATCGTTGTTTAATTGAAATATTTCAACCTCTGTAAAATTTCTAGAATGACCCCATAAAAATCTAAAATAATTATCCATTAAGGTACTTAAGCTAATAAACAATAATAAAATAGTTTTTATGGACTCTAAATATGTATTAAAATTAATTTTAAATTTATTAACACTTGGAGGACTTTACTGGTAATCACTGCCAATTCGACTTTTTTAAACCGTTATAGATTAAAATCTATCCACCTTATCTTGATAATTTCTATATCTATGTGTAGGCGGATTCAAATACAACAAGTTCGTCAAAAGAAAATCCGGAAAAATGTTTTCTTTATAATAGAAAATTAAGCTCAAAGTTTGAGGTTAGAAATTCGAGTCCTCCAAGTGTTAACTAATCCACTTTATGTCGAATTGTCGAAAGTTTATCATCTCACAATTAAGTGCCATTGAATACTGTATAATGTTTGCTAAACAATCCCAAAATAATCCCATTATCTATTCAATTTGAATTTGATTTTCGGTGAACCCATAAAAGGGTGGAGTCAAAAGGTTAAATGGTGGGTTCTGTGGGGACGCGCCGTATAAAGAGAAAACCAAAATATCCATCAAACGCAAACGCCCCTTAATCACATTCAATTTGTCCCCTTAAACTGTTGATATCACACACCCACCTCAAGTGTTATTTGTGCTTCCTCTTCATATGCCAGCGCCACGACGGCCAGCATTAGGTTAATGAGATAGAAGGAACCAAAGAAAACGACGACGGTGAAAAAAGTAACACTCATGGGGCCAGATGTGGCTAAAATCTGAAAAGCAACAAAATTTAAAAATATTGCATAATAAGCAAAATTTTGCTTTTAATATGCATTTTGAGTGCATAAAGACTTGATAATAGGGGGTGTGTGAAAGCTGTAAAATAGCAATTCTCACCATATTGTAAACATTTTCCCAGTAATCGAGGGTTATTAGCTGGAAAGTGGTGAGCATGGACCACATAAAATTATCGAAACTTGTGTAACCGTAATTTGGATTCTCGCCTATACATAAACACGTGTAGCCTGCAATAATGAAAGGGGATGAAATTAGATGAATTGACGCATTTTGTTAGTGTGCAACATTTTACAATCTACACATAGTATGAGATTTAATGAAAATTAGAATAAATTACATAAAAGGCATTTGCATAAAACGAGATTTTCTGCCGTTTTATTTAAACCAAATACGGTAGTAAACGTAGAAAGGAAAAGTTTTAAGTTAGGTAATTTTTTATGTGAATTATAAATTAAAATTTTGTATTAATTTTGGTATATTTAGGAGCTTTGGGAAGCTTGAATTTTCTTTTGAAAAGCTCTCAAAAAAGCATGAGAGTTTCTAAGGATGTTAGATAAGACACTTAGATTCCTTCAAGTTCTTCCACTTAAAGTTTTTGGTAAAGAAATCCATTTAGCGCTAAACAATCAATATTAACCCTTGGAGGATTTCGCTGGCCATCGTGGCCAATTCGACCTTTTAAATTGTCAAAAAATGAAATCTTTTTAACCTATCGTGGTAAATTCTACATTTACATTGTGTAGAGAGGTTCAATAACTTAAAGTTCGTCGAAAGAAAATTTGGAAAAACTTTTTCTTTTCAGGAGAAAATTGAGATCAAAGTTTTGAAGTTAGAAATATCGGATCCTCCAAGGATTAATTGGATTAATCCAATTTTGTCCAGGATTTTTTTTTGATATTTCTACAAATTCTAACTTTAAAATTGTCTAAAAAAAAGTCAACTTTTTAATTCATTTTTAAGGATGTGTTGTAAACAGAAGTTTTTCCAAATGAAGAATTTTAATATTTTTAATGCAAAATTTTAAGATTTTTTTATTATGGTATTGAAAACTGACTTTATTTTCACATTTTTTAGTAAGACCAACATCTTCAGATTTTAGTTTATATTTAATCAGCATTATCATTATAATTCATTTGCGATTAATTGCCATGAAAAACAAACTAGAAAAACTTTCTTATAACACCATAAATGCATGAATTATGGATGAATAAAGACGCCATGAAATAATTTTTGCCGACTTTAGCTGTGAATTAACTTGGTGAAAAGGCTGGAAATGATGGCGTATGAATATGCCTTGTGACTGTAAAAGTTTATTTAAGTGTTTCCAACTGAAATCTCTTCCAACAAAGCAAATTGTCTCAAGGATTCTGAGGATGCTCTCCTTCACCAGAAGTGCAAATGAACACAAGTATGGTGGGTTTGGAGAAGTTGGTGAAATGTGAAAATTCGGTGTTTGGATGTGTGTTCCATGGGTAATAGATTTTAACTAAATGATAACTTTCTTGTATATGTGTGTGTGTGGAAAACTTTGAGAAAACAGCGTATAAAGTCTTCATTTACTCGTATTTCACTTTATAATTTACTCCTTTTGCTGCTTTTGCTTATAAGGACGTTAGGAGTAAATGGTTCTGGTGTGAAGGATGTGAAAAGTTCTAAACGAAAGGGATCTCTCGACAATGTAATATAGTTATATTTTACCTGAAGGACAGTGACGGGCACCGGTTAGATTTCCACACAATAAAGGAATTCCTTCTTCATCGTATATCCAATTTTCGGTATCATTCACCCAACTGGAAGAGAAAATTTTCACTCTCTGTAAACTTCTTTATAACTCAGCACATAAAATTCTTTTTCTTCCAACTCTCTCTCTATCTGTTATTTTGGCTTGAAAAGTCTTTTGCTGTTTTTTTTTAAGTAAAAGAATATGTTTCTTACCTCATCCATTCTTCTGCTGTACTATTCCAGTCCTCTGGAAGATGTCTAACACATTTATTTCTAAGCTCTCCCATATAAACCTACACACAGGAAGATAAGGGAAAACTTTGTCACTTTTATTTCTTTTTTTTTACATTTGCGGAATTCATAGCGAGGTATGGATTATGTACAATATTCTATGAAAAATTAATGAAGAAAAAAAACTTAAATATCACAGAGAAAATATTCAGAGTGTGTGTGCAGAATAAATGCTAAAAGTAACTAGCTGCAGTGAAATGCATGGAATATTTCTTGGGTCAATTCCCAAATGGATAAACATGAGGCAAATGATTTATTTTTAATGGAATTTTGCATGAGAAAATCTGGAATAAAAGATTCCTTTGAGGGAATTTCTTGTATCTACTATTGGAATAGAAAGTTCAATTTCTTGCAGTACTTTATTATGTATGCCAAGCTGAATTATTGCACTGATGCATTACAAAATGATTGTACTCTACAGGGTGAAGAATAAGTTTTGATTTTTTTTTTACTTTGGTACAAAGAGCATTTCACAAATAATTATTCTTTATTCGCTAAAATTTTTATTTAATGTGCTGATTTAAATAAAATTTTGGGATCGATTCTGTTAAAAATCTTTTCGTTTTCTTACAATTCGTCAGTTAAAAGATTTTTGGTAGTCTATGAAAAAATTTAATAAGATTTTGGCTGTTTATTTCTTCCTTTAAGGGCCTTATTTAGTGACCAAGAAACCCTTGAAATTCGCTTGAAACCTTGAAAATTCAGTACTTTTCCTAGTCTTTGTCTTAAATCTTTCTGTTTTCTGAAAAAATTTTCTTCAAGGAATGACAATAGAATAATTTCGAACAATCAATTGTCAAAATCTTACAAAAATTTCTATAAGTTAAAAGAAAAGAAAAAGACTTTTTACAGAATCATCCCCAAATTCTATTTTTTTTAAATCTTGAAGTCCTTAATAGAAGAAAAGGATTAAAATTGAAATAATTAGTCGTAAAACATGTTTATCGAAAATCTTGATTTTATTTTAAAGTTGACACAATTTACGACATTTCGAAGACTTAATTTGTGATTCATTATCCCTTAAGAGCATAGAAGGAATTATTTAGTTTGATTTCTAACTTTTTCTCCCACAATGTCAAAATCTAGCAAAATCTTTTAATTTGTAAGACAATAAAAGTTTTTTTTGGTAGAATCGACCCCTAAATTGTATTTTTGCATAATAAATAAACTCGTTATTATTCCAATTCAATAAGAAAATGTTTTCAAAGAAAATTAAATAAAATTTTTCCAAGTAATGAAGTGAAATTTAAAGCACATTCTGAGTGCATTTCTTGTGGTACATTTAATATTCTTGAATTACTAATGAGAAATACGAGGAAGCATTAAAATTCTCCTCAACTCCTTGAGTTTTCCTTCCCCATTGTCAAGCTCTAATTATTTCTCCTTTAATCGCGATAATATAAATGGGATTAATGAGATTAAATGTGCGGGATTTCAGGAAGGGGGGTTTGGTGAGGATTTAATTAATGTCAAATAGCACATGAAGTGATATAATTAAATTCAAAATGTGCGATACTTTGAGGTGTGTGTTTGACACTGTGATTTGTGGGGATGATACTCAAATTCCCACGGGGATGGTGTGGGTGAGAATTACCTGGAGAGCAAAAAGGGCAAAAACCATCAAACAGAAAATTGTAAGAGTCATTACTTCCGCTAATTGACGAAATGAATGAAGGAGTGCGTTGATGATGACTTTAAGTCCTGTGAATGAGAAGGAGAAAGAACATTAGAAAACATTCCCCCCATTGTGGGTGGGCGAGGACGGGTGGGTGTCAAGAACAGAAGTTCCGAGAAGGTTGAAAATTTTTTGGGGGTGAAGCATTATTTTCTTATTTTTTTTTTCCTCTCTCTTCTTCTATATGTAATGGTGGGATAAATTGGCCACATCCCAAGTAAATATTAATTTAATGGTAGAAATTTTCGGGGTGGGTTATAACACAACACAATTATTATTACCTGGCATTATGGAAATAGTTTTGAGTGCTCTCAGCACACGAAATGTTCGCAATCCAGCCAAATTTCCAACTTCCATGCCTATTGTAGCGTAGCCGCTGGTAATTACAACAAAGTCCAGCCAGTTCCATGGATTTCTCAGGTACGTGTATTTATTCAGAACAAACCCTTTGGCAATAATTTTAATTACCATCTCAGCTGAGTAGATCACCAAGAATATATATCTGAAAATTGAAAGGTTTATGGTTTGTAGAGAAAAGTCACCTGCTCTTCCACTCCCCGTTCTCCCCTAAATAACCCAAAATTGGGTGGCTCATAAAATATATAAGAGCTTCTATTTATTCAATCCATTTCTCAGGTGCTCTCTTTGGCATACATACTATATTATATGTAGGTTGGGGTACATCCCCCATTCATGTAAAATCATCCCCCATTTACCCAAATGATCTTCCTAAAACACTGTGTGTGTGGTATTAGTCCATTTTGAAAAATTTACAACGGTTTCTGCATTATAAAAATTCATCTGCAATGCGTCCTTTTTGGAAAGCAATAAATTACGCCATTTCTTGACGAATATTTTTTACAAGGACAAACGACAATATAAAATAATAATTTATTTGCTAGAACGTCAACTAGAATGGATAGAATTATAAAAATTAGCTGTATTTAGGATATCCTTATGTTATTTCAAATTTGAAAAAGAAAATGGCGTTCAGCAACGCTTGGATTTCAATATGGCGGCCTTAGTGAAAAACGTTATTTTACAAAGGCTTTTAAATTGTAATTTTTTTCGTTTCTTTTTAAAATAAAACGCGCGTAGGGAAATTCTTAATTCTTTCGAATTAGAATTAAGAAATGAGTAAGAAAGATTATAAGAATACGAATAAGATATCTTAGATACAGCCAATTTTTTTTATTCATCTGGTCATTTTAGTCGACGTTCTAGGATATAAACCGTAAGAAAAGCCAATAATTAAACCACTGAGATGCTAAAGGCTTGATTTCTCTAACGTAAATTACCTAAGAAAATCAGTATTAAAGCTCCCCATTCTCCTTGATTTCTTTTCGGAGAATTTAACTGAAATCTCAAGTCGATTTGTGGGTGAAAAAGAAACGAAAGAAAATGATGGAGCAAATACATCATTATCATTATTCATATGAGGTTGTGAGGTGCGGGAGGATGGGATGATGGAAAGGCAAATAATGATGTAAAAGTACCATCCTTAACTCCTTCTCGATGCTTTTTTCCACGCACTTTTCTTCTGCCACACGCACCGAAGCATTTTCCACTTTATCCCTTAACACGTGATACCCACCATTTGTTGTGGGTGGTCTCTCCCGCAACCAAAAAGCCACCGAGAGTGCTTAAGGAGGAAAAAACATGACGCATGGGGATAAATTTGGGCGGGGGTGGCTGGTTGAGAAATTTTATGTGCAATAAGTGGGAATATCATTTAAGTGCGTATACAACAAGCTGCGGAGGAAAATCAACTGCCGCCATCGATTCTTATAGGCACTTTCCCTCCTATGAAACGTGCCTCTCATACCAATGTAGCATAAACACAGAACAACCAACCACCTCCCCAAATACATAGCACACAGATGGAATAAACGGCCTTCTCGCACCCCTGAAAGTGCTCATCCTGCTCAAAAGTTCTTCAGATGGCTTCTTGTACATATATTTATGTACTTACTCTGCCTCCTCCACAGTCTCAGTCATGGCGAGAAAGACACAGTTGAGGAGGATCGTGGTCATCACGATGTAGTCGAAGAATTGATTGGTGGCCAGGTACACGCAGGCACGTCGCGTTGGACTCCAAGGAGTAAAGCAGAACAGACTCTTGGTGCCCGTGAAGCGATGGATGTAGTTCTTACGGAAGCGCTTTGATACAACACAGAAAGTCTGTAAAAAGGTAAAAAATGGAATTGAAATGGAATGGAATTGAATTAATTAATTTCATTTATTTTATTTTCTTTTGATTAATCAATTTGTTAGGAATTGGATGAGGAGGAGAATGGATAAAGTAACACAACCCTTTTGTAAAAAAAAAAAGATGAAAGACGTTGAAGCCGCCATCTTAGATCTTTCAAGACGCTTAAGATCTTTCGTCTTACATTTCACAAAACTTGCAAATAAAATTAATCCAAAGAAAGTCTATATCTTAGTGATTATCCTTCTATACTGTAAGTAAAGGTATCTGATAATTCTTAATTAATCTAAGAATCATATAAGAACTAATTGTAAAATCTAACTCTTAGAACGCTCAGTGATTATTTTGTAAAACAGAAAAAAACAATATTTTCTTTATCATTTTATTTCATCGATATTTTTTATACAATTCTAAGCCTATTTACAATTTAACAGCAATTTAGTTTTAAAGTTCTTTCGTCATTTTCTTGCGTTTTTCATGGTTTTTCTAAAGCAAAATTCGCTATCCACGAAATTCATTTACTTACGCTATGTAAATGTCCCAAATTAACCACACCATTCGCTTATACAAAAAATGCGCGAAAATATTCCACCTGCACTGCAGGTCTTTTAGGGACAACGAATGCGCACAAGCCCTCTATATTTGCGCATGGAGAACTTTGGAATCCCCCTTCAGTGCTCGCGCGCAATGTACGCGGCAACAATCGCGGCAATCGCGCGACACTTCGGAGAACTTCGTGCCTGGAACATCACCACATTGGCCATTGAATTTCCTTGGACAAGTCTTTTCATTTCCAACCAGCTCGGCAGACTAGACGCGTGTGCGTGGAAGCTGTGAATTTTCACCAAATTCAGCACTTCCTGCTTGGTTTTTTGAGAAAATGAGAGCTAAGGTATGTGCCAGAGTGTTGCTAGAGGTGTTTGTGAAGAAAATTCAGTGGAAATTTTGGTGATTTTTTGGTGAAAATTGTATTTAAAAAAGTCCACCCAACAACACGTGTTGGGCCGACTTTTTGCGCAGTTTTCCTCAAGAAAAGAATAAATTCTCTGTGAAATGAATGAATGAAATGCAAATAATACATCAAAATTTCCTCTTTGTGTGGTATTTTGTGGAAAAATCAAGGAAAACTTGATTTGATTTGAACATAACCTCAAAGTTTTTCCGGATGTTACTCATGGGGGTACATTTCTATCTATTTTAGTGGCGCAAGAAGCGTATGCGGAGGTTGAAGCGGAAGCGCAGAAAGATGCGTGCGAGGTCCAAGTAAATCTACATGAGGTAAATGCGAGAAAATGTGATTTCCACGCTAAATCATTTTCCCTGACATCTGTTTAAATTTTTCCTGCAGACTTTGCTGTTCCATGTGTTCCGGACAGGAGATGACGAATGGTGGAGGGTGACATCGCCTGAGATTGTTAAGAAGCTCCATATCAGAAAATAAATCGATATTTCACTGTTGGAACACGAGAAAACCGTCTTTTAAATCCACGTTGTATGGGGGCGCCGTAAGATTGCTCAGCGTTGTAATGAATTATTCATTTTTGGCCATATAAAATTTCCATTGTTGCCCATTTGGCGGATTCTCTCTCAGAGGCAAAGGGAGGATTTCCACTTAATTTTCGGGGCTGTTGCTCTCGGCGATTCTCCTCAGATGGAGGCTGTTTTTGGGAGTGAGGAAGGGGATTGATTGAGGCGCTCGTGGACCCTATAAATTTGAGCTTAATCAAGTGATTTCCGCTCGGATCGCCCTCACATGGAATCAAACCCATAAATTTTGCCCCGTCTAATCTTTTCAATCCCCCCGAGAGACTTCTTGATCGGCATTTTCTGACCCTCTCTGACCCATTTGCATGGGGGGCCCTTTTCCATCTCTATACAAGCGAGAATCGTATCCAAACATCCTCTTGTGGATTGTAATTAATTGAGAGATGACGAGGAGGGGTGTGAGGAGGACTAAACGTCTCAAGGGGACCTAAATTGCAAATTGGAGAGGCGGGAAAAATGCTTAGGCGAGCTAATTTGCCTCCTCTTCTTCATCCTCCTTACAAGGAATCGGGATTTACGCCTCCCCAGGGGTTCACGGGATTTTTTGGCAGCTCATAGCTCTCAAAAGCCCATCACGCTAATTTAAATCTTTTTATTTTTTTAGTTAAAATTTTACAGGGTGTTGTAAAAGAATCAATCAGACGAGTTAAAGTACAGTGCTGAAAATAGTTGCGCAAATTATTTTTTTTGTAGCAGAATTCTGTAATCTATAGCAGAAATAAATGATTTTTCTATTTTAATTTGATTGTGTTTTAATGATTCTAAAAGGATCGAACGAAAATATATTAAATTTTTGTTTTTAGAGCTTCTCTTTATGCCTTAGGGTGCTGTGATCATTTTTGCCCCACGCGCTTTATTCAGTGAAAATCAGTTGTACGTGAAAAATGGTTAAAAAGTCCGGAAAATTGAAGGAAAGTTCATAATCAGCAAATTACTAACTAAATGAAAATAGTTGAGAGCAAACGTAAAAAACTGTTCATTTTTCGAAGAACAGAGCGGGTAACATTTGACCCCTAAAAGACATTTGGAAATAAATGCCTTCAATAAGAGGAGTCTCTTTTGAGAGCAAGTGAAAATAAATGTTTTTATTTTTCTTAAACTTGGTTTTCCGATGTTGGTAACATTTTAAGACTTATTATTGAAGAAATGAAATGAAATGAAATGAATGAGTAAGAAAATCACTTTCAGCCATCTTAGGTGCGACGCCATCTTGTGATTTTTCTCAAAACACAAAAGTAGGTTTTTCTCAGGATCTACTGGATGGATTTTGATGGGGTAAAAAGCAAATGAAAGAAGAAATATCAATGCAGATTTTTATGTACCAGAATTTTGAATTTCCATTCTGGGGCTGAGAAAAGTGGAAAAATGTGACTTTTGTTTAGATATTTTTGACGTTTTTCCACTTTTCTCAGCTCTAGAATGGAATTTCAAAATTAAAGGTAAAGTTAATATTATTCAAGACTCTTTTTCACGGGAAAATAATTATCAATGTTTAGGGAAGATTTTCATACCCTTTTCGTAGTTTAAAATTTTAATTGAGCTTTCCACAAGAAAAAAATAAATTTTCCAATTTTAAAGAGGCTTCTTACTCCAAGGATTCTCTTCCTCCATTCTTTATGATTCTTCAAATATTTTTTTTATCGAAAAATCCCTAAAATCCATTGAGCAACAAACAATCATCGTAATCCTTTTCATGTTTTATTTGTAATTCCATTGAAGGACAATATTTTCCTTCATAGGAATTATCACATCGTATTAACAATTTAATTCATTTTTTTGAAGGATTATTTCCAAATGAAAGAGCTAAGATGTTGATGTTACCTGTGCTAGTGGTGCGAATTGGTTGGTTGGAGGAGTAGAGATGTAATTCAATTGAATGATTTATTCATTGAATAACCCCCCGCCCCTTCGTATCCTCCCTACGGGAATTGGATCATATTGGAAAAACAAATAGGACTGCTCCACTAAATTATTCCCTTCGTATGTATTTGCACCTCCCCCAGACAAATATCGCATCACAAAAATATTCCAATTCTCTGTTATTCCACACCATGTCAATTTCAAATGAATCGCGGGAAAAAATCAATAACCTCCCCCAATCCCAACTTTTGGGGTTTTCACAGTCCCCTCCCCTCCTCTAGTGAGACGCTGCACCCGCTTTTCTGGATTATTGGAAAATTTACGGTATGCATGAATTCAGTGCAATTGACGCGAAAGTATCACTCAACCACCACAGACTAGTGTTTCATTTCACTACTACATATAGGTATACCCTGACACTCCTCACTCTGGGGGTGAATTTTCACACCACAAACCACCCCCACCGGCCCCTCCTCAAGGTATGGGGGTTTTTGTGTGCAAATTTGCTAACAATTTGAAAGTTGTGGCATTCTAATTGCAAATTTTCCATTTGTGAATTTGTCGCAGGAAGGGGGAAACTATAAGTTTGTGCGGTGACTTCTTTTATCCCACTAAAAACCACCCTTTTATTGCTTTAAAACACGCTATTTTGTGCAAATAAAAACTTTTATTGTTCCCCCCATCATACCTATGTTTGTTCTTTTGGTGCCAGCTTGTTGCAATAAAAACTATGTAGGTAGGTAGTTACATTTATGTATAAGGGATTTGGTGTATGTTTTTAGGTATATTTTCCACACCGTATCCTACAAAATGCATACTTTTAAATAAATTAATATATAAATTTAATTAGCTGTATGAAGTAGAGTGGGTATAGTTTGTTTATACCTACATGTAGAATTTTCCCAAATTAAGGCAACAAGTGAAGCTCAACACAATAATTTTTATGATAAAAAATACAGTTGTGAGCTTTTTCTGCATTAACCCTTTTATGCTCAACTTTATATGTATTATGCTCATGAGTATTTTTTGCATAAAGTTATTTGATTGATTTTCACTAAAGCCACGGCAAAGCCCTTTGAATGAAGATTTTCCTCGGTAAAGCGGTCAAAATGGGGAAGAACAAGAAAAACCAACGTTTTTTTTTACAATCAGCGACGTTTCGAATAATTTATATTCATCTTCAGGCTCTAGAAATTGCATAATTACAACGTTGGATTAACGAGATTTATCATAATATAAAAGGTAAGATTTTCTTTTGCAAAGGACAAAAATAGAAAATTCTCTAACTTACTCTGCGAGTGTCAGGGAAAAAATCTCAATTTTCCACATATGTACATATATTAAATTATTCGAAACGTCGCTGATTGCAAAACATGTTGCGTTTTTCTTGTTCTTCCCCATCTTGACCACTTTTCCGAGGAAATTCTGTCATTCACAAAAACCACAATCGTTTATAATTCTCATCAAAGTCTTTAAAATATTCGCATTAACACTTGCAGGAAACGAATTTCTAACCTCAAACTTTGAGCTTAATTTTCTTGTATAAAGAAATCGTTTTTCCAAATTTTCATTTGACGAACTTCTATTATTTAAAATCGTCTGCACATAGATGTAGAATTTATCAAGATAAGATTTATTCTATGCCGGTTTAAGAAAAAAGTCAAATTGGCAGCAAATACCAGTTTTGTCCTCCAAGTGTTATTCTTCCTGCTTGAAAATTTTCTTTTGCAACTCATAGAGTATTTTTTTTTTAAATAAATTGTACCCATTCCATTAGGCTTGAAAGGGTTAAAAGCAGAGAAAAAAAAGAAGGGGAAATTCACTATTCGAGCCATTCGAGCAACCTACGTACGGTTTTCATGCAAAGTATAAAATTGAATATTTAACAATAGGACGCGCTTTTTGTTTCATCTGAAAAGGCAATTTTGTTAAGAAATAGTATGTATTATTTGCATATTGTAAAATGCAAAGAGCATAAAATATTAAACAACTTGAAAATGAAGGACTTTCTGCTAATGAAAATTCCTAGGAAAATTCCAAAATAATTTGTTAGGAATTTTCAAGTATTTCTGGCTTTTTTATGGGGTCATTTAATGAAAAATTGTGTAGATTTTAAGTTTTATTTTGTAAGAAAAAAAATTAATTTTAGACCCAAAAGTTAAATAAAATCTTCAATTAAAAAAAGCTTTTCTTCTAACCTATTAAAAATTGTTTAATTTAATTTAAAAAAAAAATATTTCCTAACTCAAAAATAATAAATTCTCAAAAGAAAAAATCTTTTTGAATCAATTTCAACAACAACAAAAAATGTAATTTGGAGTTAAGTGTTTGTTGTTGGTTGAATGTAAAGCTCTTTCTTTGATTTCTTTTCGGTCTTGCTCATGAAATTTTATTTTCTTTCACGATAATATCAATGTCCTCGAGAGAGATGTGAATTTTTTTTTTTTGGTAAAGGATAAAGATTCCCATAAACTCCGTATCACCCTTTTTTTGCCGTTTTCTCACACCCACTCAACATGATAAAATTAATAACAAAAAAAAAGAAGGGGAGAGAAATGTGAGGAATATTGTAGTAAATGCGATATTGAATGCTTTTACGATCAAAAAGCATGTATAAAATGTGAGTGGTTGTTATAAAATATATATTAAAGTACTCCATGGCGTTGACGATGGAGCTTTCTTCATCTTTCTTCTTCTTTTTTGCTGCTCATGTATATTTTTTTACTTCTGATGCTCCTCTCTCGGTGTAACTCTCAATTGGCACATTAAAGCACTCCTCGTGACAGCTTGGGGGGGTAGGTGGGTGGGAAAAGGGTGGCAGAGATAGCAGAAAGTGGTGCAATATGGAATAAAAAAAAAAAAGTTCTAAAGTGACTTCTAATTGCTGCTTTCCCACCAACAGATGCTTTTATTTCTGTGAAACATTTCTGAGGATTTTTCGATTGCACTTATGTGCGCTTTTGCCTTGAGAACTCTCTTTACTTCTTCAGGCCACTCACACGTGTGAGAGAGATTCCGGGATTTAGGTTGTGGCGCTTCCCAACATTTTGCGCATAAATGAGAAAGTTTTGTGTGTGAGCAAAAGCGAGATTTTAAGTTTGCAGGAAAAACATCAAGAAGAAAAGCTCATGCAATCAAATGAAAGCAAATGAAAATTGGATTTTTTATCTTAAGATGAGAATGCCATCCCCACCCCAAGACGGTGGACCCATATCACTGCCAGGATAGTCAGACTTAAGATTTATCTTGCAAATGTATGAATGTCATTTAGAATGTAAAACAAATTCATTGAGAATCCACGGAAGATTTTTCTAAAGGAATTTATTCGTTTTTGTAGAGAAATGAAAGAATCAAAGAGATTTTCCACTGGAATCAGTTGGGAAAAACCATTAAAAAGAATCACAGCTAAAATTGTCTAAAATGACAAAGCATGAAACATTTGCGCTTATGTTTCATCGATGTTTTTTGTCATGATATTTTCTTACATACATTAAAAGACACAAAAACACAATAGTGACGTCATTGTTTGTGTTTTGAAACATATATTTGTTGAGTTATCTCAAACTGTTCCCAAAACGAAATAAGAAACTTTTTTATTATTTTTCTGGTTATCTACAAAATTACACGTTATCTGATGGTTTTTTCGAAATAGCGATTTTCCCATATAAAATAACGCATCTAATCCTTTTGTATGAAAGAATTATTTTCTTTTAATTTTTTACTCCTTCTAAATGTTTCATCAATCATTTAATTAAATTGAATTAAATAAGTAAATGCTTTGATGAAATTTAGTTTAAATAAATCTTCAAAAATGGATCGTAAAAATCCATTCTCCGCTAAATTACAGGTACCCGCATAGTGCAAAAAGAATAATTAAAACAATCCAATATCAAATTTATTTGTCAGCATTTCTGTGACAGTTTGTTAATTTAAAATATAACTTTTATGTGAAGCGGCGATATAAAAAAATTTATTTAAACTAATAAATAAAATTGTTTCATCGCGTGGAATGTGATGAAAAGTTAGTAATTTTTATGGTGTGATGAGATTTTCTCGAATAATTGTCTTTCATTGCATAATAAATTGCATTTTGCAATTTGAAAATTTTTACAAAAATATACCTAAAATTAAAAATTTTAAAATTAATTATAAATCGGGTAAATGATTGAAAATAATTTTCTAACATTCTCAATAAAAATTAACCAAATAAATAAAACTAAATTTTACTTTAAATGGGCGATTAAAAGTTAGAGACACAATTTGTGAGAGAAGTCACTGCATAATTTTATTCAAACCCCTTTCAGTCAATTTACTCGGAACATTAATGCGTGCATTTTGAGTTGATAGTAACTACCCCTAATGGGCATGTGGAGACGCTTTGAGACTTTGAGAGAATTCACTGGAGCATTTGAATGCTTTCCATGAAAACAAGTCCAATTTGTTGGAAATGTTTTGTATTCCATCGTATAATGTAGGATAAGCAAAATTGTCTGGGATTCCACACACACTGGGGACGGCCAAAAATCGATAAAGATGTAAAATTGCATGGAATGTCTCGTGAGATTTGCACCCCTGTTATGCTCCAATGGGGAGCATAAGGCTTTTGTGCGGGATGAGATTTTCTTCGGGTGGGAGAGATCTCTTATTTTCCCATTACTCGGTGGTTGATGCCACATTTTCACAACAACAACCCCTTTTTGCCCTTTCGTCGCAGACGTAAACTCACCCCCCTATACTCCTTAAACCATCGAGGGGGTTGGGGGATGATGGTGCGATACTATCGGACTTTGGCAACTCTCTATGTCACATCACCGACGCTATCGAGATGGAATCTCCGGATATTGCTAAAGGGTTTAAAGCTTACAATTTATCAACGCCCCCAAGCTAACAACCCTTGGAGCTTTCAACGCACACACACATTTGCATGCTTAAGAACTTGTTGGGGAGGGGAAAGCTCGCCCAGATTAAGTAATGTTGAGGATGAGGTTAACCCACAGTTGTTTCTTAATTTAAACCACAAGATCCTCCGCAAAATCAACCCGAAAAGATGAGCAAGTTTCCCCGCGGGGGATAAATCTTAAATCTTTTGGTAAAAGAGAAATCATTTTGACCGCCAATTTGTGGGGCTCAATGGCAAAAGGGTTGTAGATTTGAACTTTGTGTGTTTAAGTAATTTTAGGCTACATGCCTTCTCTTTCAACGATTCTAGCAATGTTTAAAGAATTTTTTTAATAGTTTTTCCTTTGAAATTTTTAAGGAATAAATGCAAAAAAAGCAACCCTTAAATGTTCTAATGTAAATTAAAAACTAAATTTCTCTGAATAAGATGATTTTATTGGTCAAATGCAAATTAATTTAAAAAGATCCTTTTAAAAGAGAATTTAATATTATTTGCTATTTCAGAAATTCTTTTAGCTACACAATAATTTTGTCTTAAAATTGAGTCAATATGGTCTGCATATATTGTCAATTATTAATCAAATTAATCTGATTGATAAAGAATTGTTCAACTGTTTATAAATCACTAAAAATCAGTACTGATGCATGGAAACTGTTTGAGAAGGAATTGAGTGAAAATTGAGCTTCTATTGATTTGTTAAAAAAAAGTAGTTCAATTTCTAACACTAAGCTCTCACTCTTCTTAGATGAAAAAAAAATATGACTGTAGATTTTACTTCTAATAAAATATGTTAGAAACGAGAATGCCAAAAAATGACTAAAGGCAGACAAAAAAATATGTTATTGACCAATAATTGCTCGGCTATTGTGTAATAATAATTGCTCGAATATTGTGTGATTGACCAATGATTGAGCATAAATTGGTCAATCGATTGATGAAAATTTGATAGAAAAATATTTTGTCAATCAATCCATGATAAAAATTTAATTGAGCTAAATTTGACTCAATATTGGTAGTGTAAAAATTGAGTCAATATATGCCCTCATATAGACCAATCACTGAATCAATTATTGAGCAATCAGATTTGTGAGCTGAGTTTGATCAATTCTCAGTCAATAATTGATCAATCTATTGGCTGATTAAGTGATTTATCAATTTTTGCTCAATATTTATTCAATATTTGTTCAATCTAATTGATTCAATCACGATTCAGCTCTTGTAGGTGCATTATAGTCAATATTGTAATTTGCAAAGATCCGAATAATTTCCTTGATAATTTTCCTCAAACTCTTAAGGAAAAATAATTTAATTAAATCTCTTCAATAACAAGAGTAAAATAATTAAGGGGTTTAATGTGATGAGCTTAATTTTTCAGTTAGCAACATTTGGTTCTTCGTTGGATCATTAAGAATTTGTCAATTTGTGCAACTAAATCTGCAAATGGATTTCCAATTTGGGGATTTGCATTTAGGATTTGCGGCTAAAATTAAATCCCATCCTCCATTTCACATCCTTGGACGTAACGAAATGCATTCTGTATCTGCAAATCCCTACAAAATTGTCACATTTATTTGTTTGCTATATAAATCACACAACAAATATATATAGCATAGAATTATATATATAGTCGAAGATGGATGTGCTAATCCTATATTCGCACAGCTATATATTAGGAGAGAGAGAGTTAATGGCACAACTGTATTCATTCCCTAACCACTTTCACCCAAAACACTAAAAAGTTCAACGCTTATCCTTCGAGACAACTTTTTGGGGAGTTACATGAACTGCAAGTTGGACATTCGCCAATTTCATCCCTCCTAACACCCTTTATCTCAATCTTACAATTTCTTATAAAACACCCCACGTTTGCAAAGAAGTGGTATAAGATATACCTTTTTGGACGTAGTAGATTGCTGCGGATTTACATTTAAATAAATTTAGCTACATTAAAATCTTCCTTCGCGCGCGTGAGTTCGTAAAGAACTTCCCACCCTTCCCATCCTCCATGCTGGGAGCAGATTAAACCCCTTTAAAGGTGTTGGGGGAGGAGGGGAGTTTTGTGTGAGGTGGAGGATGTAATTTGGAGGAATGTGAAATTTGCCACATTTGTTATATTATTGTGTTTTGTGCTACATTTCACGATGGCACACTCAAATGAAAATTAATGCAGTAACATGTATGAAAAGTAACTCCTTTAATTATAATATAAACTCACACAGCAAAGCCGCGTTTACGGGAGTTTGTGACGAAATTTTCCAAAGGAGAAAAGATGCGGCAGGGAAGGGAGAGATGTTGTGGCAAAAAGCTGCTTATTCATGAAGTAAAATCCATAATTTGCTTAATCACATACACTCCATTTTACAAAACCACCATCAATGAAAATTTCCGCCAGAGATTTTAAAAGAAAACCCGTAAATATCTGAATGAGTCATTACTTTCATTTTTAGTACATGTAACGTCACGTACCTGCGTGATACAGATGAAAATGGGTTAAAATCTTGTTGGGGGCTCCTGCCGGAATGTCCGGGTCGGAGGACAAAAAAATCTTCCCCCCTCGTGGTCGTCTCGGGTGGATTGTTGGGCGAAATTCCGGAGAATCCGCGGAGTGTGGCGGTTGGGGGCGCGCACAAAATATAACACAGTGATCCACTGATTAATTTAAAATATATTTCCGAATTTAACTTTACTCACTTACTACATAAAATTGAATTTAATTTTTGCGCAAGTTGGTGGCACATGTTGCCATCACCGTGGTTGGGAACGGAAGAGAGCGTGTCAATTTCGACGGAAAAAGATCACGTCAGGCGGAGTCACAGATGACATTTTTTTTGTTTCGTGCGTTGTGCCGGTGGTGGCGCGGTTGTCGCAAAGTGGTTGGCGTATAAAGCGCCAACATGCTGGGGGGGGGGGAATCCTGAGGGTGGTAATCCCTCAATGGAAGGTTGTAAAGCTTCCGAGCCCTGGAAGGTTGTAAGGCTTCCGAGGCGGATGTGTGTGGACTGTATGATGATTTTGACATGCTTCCGGGAGTACTTCTTGTGCAGAATGTAGTTCCAACGGCGAGATGTCTGGATGTGGGCTATTCCGGATACATCCCTTGAGCAGAGATACCTGGGTGGCGCAGATCCGGAAGGATCTCTCTTGGCAGAGAGTTGGTCCAACAGGGAGATGCCTGGTTGGGAATCGGTTAAAGGTCCTCTTGAGCAGAGAGGTTGGTCCAACAGGGAGATGCCTGGTGGGGAATCGGGGTACGGTTCTCTTGAGCAGAGAGCTTGCTCCAACAGGGAGATGCCTGGTGGGGAATCGGGGTGTCCTCTTGAGCAGAGAGTTTGGTCCAACAGGGAGATGCCTGGTTGGGAATCGGGATACGGTTCTCTTGAGCAGAGAGCTTGCTCCAACAGGGAGATGCCTGGTTGGAAGCAATAGTCTAAGGTGGGCGATGAGGTAGCCCAAAAACGATCCAGCCGAAAGAGAATCTTTGAAGACAGGTAGTTGATTTCTCAGACGGTGAATCTTCGTAGAGATCACATCCTTGCGATCTCTCTCCCACTGAATGCGTCTATTGGAGGGTGGCACACATCTCGACCGACTTGAGTCTCTCTTTCAAGAAACTCATGAATCGTGGGAGAGTGGGTGGTTGGTGGCCGATTTGACGGGACCACAGCATTTGACTCTCAAGGTCCAGCTTGGAAAGCAGTAGGTAAATCACCCATGGATCACGGCTGGTCTGTTGTAGGGCATCGAGAGAGTTGAGCACAGAGCTGGTGATGGCATAGAAGTCCGTGAAACTCGCAGCTGTAGGGTCGGATAGGGCAGGCATGTCGTTGAGCAATCCAATGTGGTGACGCACTATGGTGTGTTGGTCGTCGTAATGTGCACACAGAGCGTTCCATGCCACCTCATAATTGTTGTCGGATAGTGAGAGGTTGGCTATGAAGCGTTTGGCATTCCCCGTAACGGCATTCATGAGATACTGAAGCCGTTGGACGTTGGACAGTCTTGGATTGTGGTGAACGATGCTCGTAAACATGTCCTTGAAGTTGTACCAAGCCATGTGGTCCCCACCAAACTCTGGGATGGACAGAATGGGGAGCTTGCAATGAGAGTACGCATTGGCTTCAAGTTGACCCTGACTTCCGTTATGACAGCTCTGTACGGAATCTTGGAGACGTGAAAACATCAATTCAGTGCGCTTCTCAGCTTGAATTTGGTGCTGAATGAGCTGAGCGAGGGCTATGTCAAGCGCAGAGGCATTTATAGGTGGCGTAGCCGTGGCTCCATGTGGGAGGAAGCTGTCAGAGACGGTCGGAACATGCGGATATTCCTTGTTGGTGCCACTGGATGGATTTGTGCCTGTATCGGCAACACGTCCTTCAACACGAGATTTGTGGCCCCTCAGGGTGATGTTTTTCTCATCAGCCGGCATCATCGTGGTCGCTGGGTGTGGCTAATCCTGATGCCACACGGATCGAAGGTCCAAAATGTAACGTCACGTACCTGCGTGATACAGATGAAAATGGGTTAAAATCTTGTTGGGGGCTCCTGCCGGAATCTCCGGCTCGAAGGACCAAAATGTAACGTCACGTACCTGCGTGATACAGATGAAAATGGGTTAAAATCTTGTTGGGGGCTCCTGCCGGAATGTCCGGGTCGGAGGACAAAAAAATCTTCCCCCCTCGTGGTCGTCTCGGGTGGATTGTTGGGCGAAATTCCGGAGAATCCGCGGAGTGTGGCGGTTGGGGGCGCGCACAAAATATAACACAGTGATCCACTGATTAATTTAAAATATATTTCCGAATTTAACTTTACTCACTTACTACATAAAATTGAATTTAATTTTTGCGCAAGTTGGTGGCACATGTTGCCATCACCGTGGTTGGGAACGGAAGAGAGCGTGTCAATTTCGACGGAAAAAGATCACGTCAGGCGGAGTCACAGATGACATTTTTTTTGTTTCGTGCGTTGTGCCGGTGGTGGCGCGGTTGTCGCAAAGTGGTTGGCGTATAAAGCGCCAACAGTACATAATAAAACTTTACACAGAAAATGGGGTTGTGAAGGAAAAAAATAAGCCATTAAGGATAGTTTGTTGCATGTAAATCAATCAAATGTGCTCGTTAAAATAAACTTGAAGTTCCATCAAAAAATTTTGGTTTGTGGAAAACCGAATAGTCCAAAATGTTTGGCATACAAAAAAACAACGAGAGAACCACTTGATGGGGGAATATTGTGCTTTTCAGTGCAACCAATCATATGATTGGTGGGTAAATAAAGCTACTTTGGATACTTTAAATTTGCAATTCACTACATTGGCAAGCTTTTCAAAAATTATAAACGACAGATATTAACAAAATTTTCCCAACAAGAACGTAAAAAATGGATGAAAGCTCTATTAGTTGGGGGAATTAAAATAAATTTATTTTCAGTTGAAAAAGTTCAGTGGGGTTGCAATGTATTGTTGTAGTAGGAAAATTCCTCCTTTGTAGGATGAAGCTTTTGTACCTCCATCATACACACTTGAAACTGTAAGTAGTGTCAGTTTCGCGATGGAAAGCGAGCATGATGAATATTTAATGCAACAGTTTTAATGGCACGTATGTATATGCTATATGTATACCTATATCCAGTGTATGCTGGAGGATAAATATATGTTGAGACATACATCAGCACATGGTACAAAAGCCACCCCCATTCACATCACTTTTATCGCTATTTCGCCGGCAGTCCGTTGGCTGCGGGGTGTAGTGGGGGTGGATTAAGTGAATCAATAGTAAATTCCACCCCGCAGGCGTTTTTGGGAAAATTCAGTGGTTTGGCGCGGGGAGTCTCTTTTTGGAGTAAATTGCACAAAAGCAACAGTCGGTGAAACAAACACCTCATAAATCATCGCGGTGGTTTATTCACAAGCAAAAGGAATTGCACAGTAGTGCCAATTTTTCAACATTTCTCCGAGAATAAATTTCCACACCGCAACGTTGAATGTCTTATGTTTTTGCCGTTTTTGTGGTGCAAAAGTCCACGCATCGCCTTTAGAATATTAATTCTCATACCAAATGAATTATATTGTTTAGTATTTTGTGGAACTTTTAGCATCTTTTTTTAAAGGTACTTTTTCTGCAATTTTATGCTAAAAGCTGTGAAAATTGGAGAGTCTGGATATTTTTTTAAGTTTCACTTTGATAAATCTTTCTTTTGTTTTTTAGAAATTAAAACAGGGTTGAAAATAATTATTTTCAAACTAAGAAAAAACATAATTTTTTTTAAAAAGAGTTTCAAAACGTGTGGAAAACGTATATTGTTGTAAAGAACTTCAAATGTTAGAATAAATGTCCATCGTTATAAAATATATGTCAAACATTAGAAAGGAAACCTCAAACGTTAGAACAGAAGCGTAAAATATTAGAACAAACTTCAATTCTTTAAAAAGTAAAATTCAAATGTTTGTCAATAAAATTCAAATGTTAATTACTTTATGTATTATTGACAATGGGCTTTATTCAGCGACCAAGAAACCCTTAAAATTCGTTTGAAATTTTGAAATTTCAGTACAAAATTCAAAGATTTCAAGGGTTTTTTGGTCGCTGAATTAGGCCCAATGTCTTAATAAAATTCAATTCAATTCAAGAAAAGAAATTTCACTATCAATATCACGACAGAACTGTGGACAAAACGTAAGAATTTGCATAAAGATCGATTTATTAAAAGCTGCAAATCTTTGTAAATCTGACCTATGTTGTTCTATTAACTAAGGGGTGGCTAAATAATTTTGGAATATTGGGGTGTATGTAATTGTCTCTAATTTAAAGCAAGAACACAGTAAAAGTTTTAAACTGAATATATATGTAAATAAAAGAAATTTCAAACATTTTCCCAACAGAAAGCTCCAACAATCATTTCCATTTTTAGCCCTGTCAGAGAAAGCTCCCTCTCAATGTTTTGGGGTAACATTCCTAACAGAAAAGGGATGAAAAGTTATAAATGATTGCTATTAATCACACTTGAATGTCTACCCATTGTATGACAGCGTGATGATAATTTTTCCGAATATTCTACACCCAGGGAGGAATTTTTGTTTAAACATCCCCCCTCATTTCAAGTACAAGAAGAATGTTTGAGAGCACTCGTACACATACATAAAATCAAATGGCAAAGTAATTTATACCGCAATCGATTTCGCAAAGAACATTTCATGAAGTGCTTTTTAAACATTTATTAACGACATTCGTAATTTGTAATCGAATCTTAATGATCAAGTATTAAATTTCAATGAGTTTAGATTAGCATTTATCAAAGATTTCAAATTTATTTTAAAAGAAAATTATTTATTCAGCAAAATTGAATTTATGTGCGAGAAAAATGTTATTTTCTCAATTTAAAAAGTTCATAAAATGCTTTTGAGAAAAATATATAGATATGCTACCGCCCAAAGAATAAGTTATATAGCTTTTTTTGGCTGTGGATTGGAAGAGATTTCCGTTGTGCAAAAAATGCTTTCAGTGGATTTTGCTTGCAATTCTCTGGTTTTTTTCGGGGGTTGTTTTCCCTTGAGCGTTGTCTCTTTCATTTTTATGTATTATATGTGCTTTTTTATGCTATATCCGAAATAAAGTCCATCCGCATACATTGCACAGGGGAAAGCACTATAAAATACCGAAATACCGAGCACGCGGGGAGGTCAGAGTGCACGTTATATAGGAAATAGGGACAATAGCGGCAATAACATAGTGATATCCGCGGACGTATTATGGAGCATCATGAAGGATACACTCAAATGTTTACGACTTTTAATCTTACACACAAATTTTATGGTAAAACACGCAACTTCCGGTGTGGGTGTTTGCTCGAACTTTTTTTTTCCTTTATCGATTCATCGTGTTGACTAAACTGTGAGTGACTCTGTGTACAAAATAACTAGTTGCGTGGAAATCAATAACTAATAGTTTATTGTTGGGGGAGGTATCAAGCCCCCAAAAAGAAAATGAAACAAATAAGATTTGGTGTATTACCTACAATTTCAAAAGGAAGTCACGGACGCTATTCAATCGATAAATATGTCGTCATGAAAATGCTTTTTGAAGTTTTTCTTTTAGAACTTTTCCTGGGGCGTTCTCTTGCGAGAAAGTCTCTCTAATAGGATTATTGTTGGACTAAAATGGACTATTAATTAAAATTATTTAATGATATTCTATCTTTATTGCAACTTGTTCATCGGGGGATGATTAAAATGTAATTCAATGGCGATGGGGAGGGGAAGAGATTTTCGTCAAGAACTCTCCTGCATGACGAGATGGCTGGGAATTTAATGAAAACTTTCATTAGCATAGCACAATAAGGTTAGTCAGACCCATACCAGGGGTATTTCCCACCCACATTTTCCATCCTAATGGCATATTGTAGTGCAATTCAAATGGTCATTTTACTTCACAGCAGAGCATGGTGGCAAAAACACTCCTGGGGTGTTAGCGTCAACGAAAATGCCATTTAAGCGTGAAATTGTGGAAATTTTGCTCTTTTGAATCACAAAAGAATGTTTTATTCTCACTAACATGCATTCGATTTGGAGAGTCCTAACTGGGGTACTCAAGCTCACTCAACTTAATTAAAATATCCCATGAAATTGTTCACACGCCGTGCGATAAGTTTGGGTGGAGTGTATTCAAATTTCAAATGTAAATCGTCATGTTGAAATTGCTTTTGAGCACATGAAAATTCTCATTATGCTGCTATGAAAAGTCAGTGTTTGAAATTACTCCCAAGAATGCCGCTCAAAATACAAATTTATGGGACGAAAATTGCTTAAGAAAATGTAAAAGAAAACTTTGAGAAAATTATGCTTTTTTTTCGTCATATATTTTTGGCTTAATTACCCGAAGATCAGTTTTTCAAAAAACATTGAAAATCATGAGGAAGATTTTAAGGATAATCTGCGTAGAAGGACATTTCGTGTGCAAGACAACTTTTTTTTTAATTTCTGAGAAATTATTTAACCCTTTATGGTTTTTTGGGTCATGCGCTGACCCAAACGTGAAATATTTTATTTTTTCAATGATTTATTAATGTAATTGTTTTTCCATGTTACAAATGCATCAAATTCACGCATAAGGGGTCAAAGAAGAGGTTCTGAGTGAGAAAAGTCCTCTAAAAAAATCATAGAATAAAAATCGCGATAAAAGAGCGCATGTTTCAATGTTTTTATGTTTCACGTTGGACGTTAAAGGGTTAAAAGAAAATTTAGAGTAAATTATGTAATATATTGCTTCATTCCTTGATTCTACTAACGAGTGGTAGAGAGGTAATAAAGAGGAAAACCAGGCACAATTGAATTCTAATTCAGCCGCATGTAAAGGATATGCATCATTACGTATAGGTAGGTACGTTAGAAAATGGATTATGTGTACATAAAGTGAAAATTTATGCATCGAAATTTTAATGAAACCACCTCTAACTGCACAACAGGTCGCACACGTCAGCTCCAATGGTTGGATAGATTCATAAGTTAAGTTCTTCTCGGTTCAGTTGAGAGGACTCATGTTTATGTTTCTAATTTTCGCAGCATAATCAACTTAATTCACATTTAGGCGGGTGCACAATGCAAAATCCATTCAAATTGCGAATTGATATTTTATCCTGAATCCCCAACTCTTCTTCATTCTAATGTCGAAGGCGTTGAATTTTGCTCACAGGGAGTCCGGAGGTGGCTGTAGCAGGCGACATTCAAGGGGGTGGCAATGTGGCAACCAGCACAGCACCACCAGCGCGCGGAGTTTGTGCTTGTGGTCAGGAAAATCGTTTTGCGTGCGACACGCAACCACCCCGTCTGGTGCTCCCCAGTGCTGCCGCTAGCTAAGCATAAGCGCGTATATACCTGACTACTGAGCAACACCAAAGGTTATTAGGGGTCTGGTATTTCCAGAGGGGATCTCACACCCCCACGGCAAAGGGGACTCCCTCGTGGTGGCGCAAAAACTCTCACACACCCTTCGTGCTGGTGTGTGGCACAGTTTGAAAGCAATCCAAAGCTTACGGGTGACGCTCCTGTTTGAGTGACACCAAATGCGGATTTTACCTCCTCTAAGTGGATTCTAAGCTTTTCATTTTTCACTACCATTAAAAACGGGTGGATAATGTGGTATTATGCGGGACAAATTTAGCATGAAACAAAAGTACAAGGAGCAAATGCAAATTTTTTAAGGATTACGCTTATTTGTCTTGAGGGGGGTGAGGACGGAAAAAAAGGTACGTGCCGGGAAAATTTTGATACTCTTGCGTGACCGAAGAACTCTTATCCACCAAAAGTTTTCTTTACGGACAAAGAAACAAAGATTATTCTTTTATCGAGAATTTGACGGTGCGATGTTTTACAATTTGCATAATTTGATAATGAATTGATTGGAATTTTTTAAAAGGATAAAATATTTTTTAAGAAGGAAGGCTAAGGGGATAAGGTAACAATAGTAGGAAAGCTTTAAAAAAAGTCTGAAATAGAAAGAAAAAAAATAATCATTCATAGAAGAGGATAAATGAAGTGATTTGAAGGATTTTACTGAATTCTGTAGATTTGGATTACATTTACTACATTTATGTTCTATTCTCATTTTAATTATGTACTGTTGATCAAGACCAAGATCCTTGGTAATTCGCTTTACAGAAAATTCGATGATATTCAGCGACAGAAAAATCATTGAAATTGTTGAAAGTTTTTTTTTTAATTCAACAATTTCAAGATTTTCTTTGTCGCAGAATACGGCCCATTATCCAAAAGAATTAAATAAAAAAAAACTGACGTTATTCAAGTTCATAATTCCATGAAAAATTGTTTGTGTGTTCAATTAAAATCTAATGAATAGTTTTAAAAAAAATTAAAGAAAATTGATTTTTTTAAATCTTCAAGATTGAGCTAGGTTTTGTTAAAAATCTTTTTCGTTCCTACAATTCATTAGTTATGAAGTTTTTGATGAAAAAGATCTCATAAGATTTTGATAGTTTTGTTTTTTTAATCGTTTTCTTAAAGGAAAATTCATTTCCATGGTTTTTTAAAGACATTTCTGACATTTTTCTAGAATAAATCTAACAAATTCTTTGTTTTACTTTTATGAAACGACAGTAAAACAATTCAAAAACATCAACTGTCAAAATCTTAGAATAATTCTTAAATTATAAAGAACGAAAAGATTTTTAACAGAATCGATCCCATTTCCTTAAAAATTTCTTAGAATATGTACCAAATCTTGATTTATTCTTTATTTTACTTTTGATATTTCAGAATACCTTCACAATTTGACCCACTTGACCCATTTTGATAATTTTCTGCAATTTTCATTGAAAAATAAATATTCTAACCGTTTGTACTGAATAAACCCGAATATCCAAAGAACCATAAGGGTTTTCTTCTTTTTACAACTATCCATGAAATTGAAATAAATTTCCTACTTTATAAAACTACTCAAAACAGTAATGGCCACACACTAAATGCTAAAAATAAAATATCCTACCCCTTATGGGTTAATAAAATATTTTTAAAATCATACAAAATACTCTACCGGAGTTTAGTGTTAGCAATAAATTGAGCATCATATTGCATATTGCTTGCACACCGCAAAATAATTTTTGTATTATGATTTTGTATTACAGTAGAATTATTTCAATACATAAATTCAGCACTATAAATAACACTGTGTTTGTGCTGTGCGAGAGAGAGAGAGTTTCGAATCATTCTGCTGCTTCTGCTGCGATTACATACATACATAGCAATGCTGCGTACATAGATATCTACACTAAAAGCAGTGAGAGAGAATCAGCAGTACGGTGAAAAAATGTTTGTATTCAAACTCTTCGCAGCATAAAATTCTTCGAGCAAAAAAAATCATTCGCAGTGAGAAGTGAGAGAAAGATATTTCTTGGATTCCCATTGCCACGGGCATTTTGCTATGCTTCCAATCAATTTAGTGAAGGAGAATTGTTAGAAAACAAATTTTGCCTGCACTGGTGTGAATTATTATTTGAACCCAGACATCCAACATTTGTGTGCGTTTTACAGTGAAGTCCCTGCGCAATGGCGCAAATGTTGTCTTTTGCACTGTGAAGAAAAGAGTCAAATGCTACTTGCGTTGTATTCGTCTCACTTCTTTAGTCAATACATAGCCACCACCTCAGTCAGTCTAGTTGTGACATTTCGTGATGTGAGAATTGAATTTTGGTTATGCTAAAAGTGCTAAAATTAACATAAAAATCATGGAAAGTGAGGAAAAGAAAATTGCAAAAGTTCTCAAAGAGATTGGATTCTCTCATTTGCTGCAATATTTTATTGGTAAGTTGAGCACATTTTCTTTTTTTCGTGATTTTCGTGGTGGACAGAATTTTATTTTGACGCGAGTGTAGCCTCGATATAGCCTAGTGCGGGGCGCTCTCGCTCTCGACAACGTATGTAATATTAGTTCTATTTTTGTGAAATTTTATTGCTCGTTAAGTCTATAAAAAATGGAAGCTAATTCTAATAATAATAAAATATTTGTCAAGTTCATGTAAATTGAAATAATGCAAATCAGATGAAATTATCAAAGATATTTTACAGGTAAAAAATAAAAATTAACCAAGATTTATCTTTGATTTATTTTTTAATTTTTTGTCTGATTTTAAAATTGTCTAGAATAATTCATTAACAACCAAAATTTATAAGATTTTGCGTAAAAAGATCTAAAACTATTCCTTCGTTTTGTTAATATAAAAAAAAACTTTTTTTTTCATTGCTTAGGTATTTGTTTTTAAAAGAGATTCTGAAATGAAAACTCTGAAAAATAAATAAATAAAGAAGAATATTTAACTTATTAAATATTTTTCATTAGATAATGGAAAAGGTTTTATTATTAAATTTAATAAAATTGAAATTTTTAGATGAAGAATTTACCCTTGAAAGTTTTCGCCTCTTGACGTTGGATATTGTGAAGGAATTCCTCCCGAAAGCCGGGCCTCGGGTACTATTCTGGAGCAGATACACGAGATACTTTCAAAATGAGCAGGTTAGTGCTATTAGATACTTTTTTTTCTAAATCCTAAATCAACTTTTTTTTTTAAAAAACTTAATAAATAAATTATTTTGAGCCTTTTTATGCAACGATCATGAACTTACTAAAAGTTTAAACATATCAGGGTTGAAAATGGAAGGGAAATTAGTATTTTTCATTAAATTTTTAGCGAAAAACTAAGAGCATACCGTCTGTACCACCGGCTGCAACTGCCTTTGAAAGCGATAGTGACAAAGACAGTGATGATCCTCTAAGTGATCCATTGAGTGATGCAAACATTGAATTTACATTTGAATTACCCACATCTACGCAAATTGTTAAAGAGGAACCAAGAGTGGTAATAATATTTTTTTCTTTTTCAAAATTTAATTAAGTTCTTTAGTTTAATTTTTAACATAATTTTTGTAGTTAGATGAAGAATTGTTTGAGAATTTATTGGAATCTGCTACACTCATTCCCACACCTCAAACAACACCATCAACAAGCTTGAATTTAAGAAAGTCTACGCCTTCAACGAGTACGAAGAATTCAAGTACAGTATGTACGGTAGCTCAATATGCAGGAAGTAAGAGCGTGAAGGAACATTTGAACACTGCTCAAGGGGCTCTGTTGCGCAATAAATACAAAAAGCATCAGACATTTGATGATCGAGATCGGGGTTTACTGGCCAGGATGATTGTTTACAAAGAATACGAATCTCTGGGCATTACTCCTGCCCAGAAATTCAAGCTAACTAATGAACGTTTGAAGTTTCTTGCTGAGGAAATAGCGCAGGTTTTTCCCAATGAAAATCCCGATACTTACTATTTTCCATATAATTCAGCAACGAGGTAATTTTTTACCTTTCTTCTTGAATTTATTTTAGTAGGTAGTTATTTTATTTATTTTTTCTTAGAGCTAAATGTACTGGGAAGTTGTGGCATTGTTACAATGCATTCAAAAGACAACTCAGGATGTCCAGGGTGGATACAGTTATACCTGAGAGCAATGAAGATGAATCCCCGGCTGCTCATTCAATTCTCGCAAATTCAAGCAATTCCGAGGATATCCTGGAAGCGTGGAAGCAGACACTTAACTTTCGTCGACAATTCCTTAATAATCCCGATAATACAGTTGAGGATTACTTCAAGAAGTACCCAATCCTCGAGTCACCTGAAAGCTATCAACTACTCCTGGATGACTTTAACACCCTCTACCCGCGTGCTGGTAATAAATTCCTGGAGAAGTGGCCGGACGTGAATAGAAAATTAGTGAACATTGCTCGGTTTAAGCTTAACAAGACTGAAGTCGCCAAGATTGAGAAAGGAACCCCGGAAGAGTTGCAAGGATTCCTCTTTCTCCCATACTTGCTACCAAACTCCTATCTACCGCGGAATAATGAGGGGAAACGTGTTCGACTGTGTCGTTCTGAAATTGAGCAATTCCTCATTTTATTCATTCAGGTGGGGGATTAAAGAAAAATTCCCGCAAAATTGATTATTTTTTAAACAAATAATCCTTAAATTTTCAGGACGGATATGATGTGCCATCAGTTCTCAGGAGGGAAAATGATAAATACAAAAAGCAATGCATTCCCATACGCCCACGATTGGTATTCGTTGGAAAATCCTACTGTAAGACAAGATTAATTATTTTTTTAATTTATCTCTTTAATTTATATTAATTCTTTTTTTTTTTAGTAAAAATAACTCGTGCGTTTGTTGAAGTGAACATGGCGCTGTATAAGATGGAGGATCCATTGACAGCTATTGATGCATACGTGAAAATTGCCTTGGCATTGAATGAGCAGTACGCTTGTGGAGCAAATCCAATTTGGACATTCATCCAACAATATATTTTTGATATAAAATCAGAACGCGATTCTGTCTACACCTCAGTCAATGTTCTCCTGAGCGAGATTATATTGCCGAAATTTGATTAATTTTCTTTCTTTTTTTTCTGAATAAATATCCAATGAAATCCATGACAAATTGAGAATTTTCTTAACACTTTCCTCGTTACTGTCTTCCCTGAAAATTATTCTGTGAGTTGGCGGGAAAAACGATTAAAAGAAAATGTGAGAAATGAGAAAGAGACAAAAACATTCAGTGTGAAAACTACCCTTGGGGCTTGAGCAAAGAAGAGTTTCCTCAAAGGAACACACAGTCTTTGGGGAGTACTCCCATTGCGGACACCCTGTTGAATTTGATGATAATAAAGGTCACTGCGGCGTCAACAGTTGGGTAGTTTTGCTAGAAATGTGGGGTTTTTGTATAATTTTATTTATTGCGTAATATTTTAGACGACACAATAAAAGCTTAGCCTTTGGCTAGAATTTTAATAAAAGGGCGAAATATTTGACCCAGCAGGCAAATTTAATATGAAAGGAAAAATTGGATTTTAGGAAAGAATCTTTCAAACGATTTTTCATTTAATTTAAGAAAGATATTTTGCACAATTAATAATGTTTAAAGTGAGCCACAAGTGTATTCTTGAAATTATTGGGAAGGAAATTAAGTCCAATGATTTCTCATTGGAAGTTAAATCGGAAAAGTAAATTATATCCTTGACAGTGGCGTATTCAGGGATGCTTTTTGGGTGGAATCAGGCTATTTTGATTTTTCTTTAGTAGTAAAAGAATTCTTTTTGGGTTTAAACTTTAATTAAAGCTATGAAGAATAAAAAAAAGAAAGAATCACAGCTAAAAGATTTTCTAACGTTAGAAAAATATTGTCAGACATATGGCTTCTTCTTCTTGAAAAAAAAATTGACGGTCAATCATTCAAAAAAATTACTGACATTTAAAACGTCACACGTTTAAAAGAAATATCTGACGCTTAAAGAGAAACGTCTAAAAGTTTATAAGAAATATCTGACGTTTAAAAAGAAACGTCTAAAACTTTATAAGAAATATCTGACATCTGACGTTTAAAAAGTAACGTCAAAAATCTACAAAGAAATATCTGACATTTAAAAAGAAACGTCAAATGTTAGAATAATTCAAAAGCTCCAATTTTAATACAGCAGATCCAAATAATTACTAATTTTTTCTAAGATTTCAAAGAAATTTTTCTTTCCACCCCTGATCCTCGAAGTTGCTGAGGGTGTAACCCGCTCTTTCAAAAATTATTCTCCACAAAATATCCCGAAACCATTCCCATAAACATCCCCGCATGGTGGAGAAGAAAAAATATAAGGTATATAAATATAAATGTAAATGCAAAGTAAAATATAACGGTAAAATATAAATATATATAGCTGCATGGTACAGATTAAGGAGAAAAGGGAATGTACATGGTAAGTTTCACTTACGGGCTGTGATTCTTCCTTCAGAGGCCAAGTTAAATATATGTAAATGCAAAGTCTAATAGATAGCTGCAGAGTATGGATTAATCAGAAAAGGGAATGTACTGGTAAGTTTCACTTACGGGCTGTGATTCTTCCTTCAGTGATCAGTCTAAGTGTGATATTTGATATAAGTTTGGTGGTGCAAACTCTGGGGGAAGGCTAACTCGCGCATTGGCTGTGATTCGTGGCGCGAGTCATCCTTCCCCAGAGTTTGCACCACCAAACTTATATCAAATATCACACTTAGACTGATCACTGAAGGAAGAATCACAGCCCGTAAGTGAAACTTACCAGTACATTCCCTTTTCTGATTAATCCATACTCTGCAGCTATCTATTAGACTTTGCATTTACATATATTTAACTTGGCCTCTGAAGGAAGAATCACAGCCCGTAAGTGAAACTTACCATGTACATTCCCTTTTCTCCTTAATCTGTACCATGCAGCTATATATATTTATATTTTACCGTTATATTTTACTTTGCATTTACATTTATATTTATATACCTTATATATAAGGCGCCCCGCTTCGCGGGGCGCCAAATAGTTAGCCTACTAATTAAACATGCAACTATATATATTTATATATTACCGTTATATTTTACTCTGCATATATATTCATATACCTTATATATAAGGCGCCCCGCTTCGCGGGGCGCCTAAGAATTTGCGTATTGATTAAATAAAAAATTAAAACCATTATAACTCCTGAACGGCTCCATAGATTTTCTTAAATAACCTGTTGTTGGAAAGGTCTTGACCTCAGCTATAACATACTGAAATTTTAACAAAATGCATAGTACAGTTTTTGAGATATTTAGACTTAAAAATTTTGGATACGCAAAATATTGACTTTAGCGCCTCTTGCGGTCATTTCTCGAAATTGCAATGTTCTAGACATTTGTAGGGCTTCACGAAACCTTTCATTTGCGCTTGAGTTGATTAAAATCGGACTTGTAGAACCCGAGTTATGACGTGCCAACTTTGGAAGGCTATATCTCGAGAACGGCGACATAGATTTTCTTCATTTTTGGCATGGAGCTAGATAATATAGTCAACTATAACATACTGAAATTTCATCCAAAACTATCGTACAGTTTTAAAGATATTCATCGAAAACTAATCGAAAATTTTGTTTTTGATTTTTGGCCCTCTAGCGGTCACTTTTGAAACTTTGGATGTTCTAGAAAGTTGTAGGGCTTGCTGAGAGCTTTCATTTGAGCTTGAGTTGATCAAAATCGGTCAAGCCGTTCTCGAGTTATGGTCGATTTTCGATGAAAAATTGTGGCGGCCATATTGGTTAAACGGCTTAACCGATTTTCGAAAATGAGGTATCGTTGGAAAGGTCTTGAGGGCCCCTACAACATATCAAAATTATAGATTTTTAGCTATTACAGGGGCTGAGATATAGGCAAAACAAAATTCAGGGGTTATTCAAAATGGCGGACGGAGGGGAGGGGGGGTGGATTTGACCTCATAATTGGATGTCTTCCAGTTGATATTTAAACTTTGCCGTTTACCGCAAGTCTCTATCTATTACCGTTCTCTTGCAATTAAACTTTATGCCACGGCCGGACGGACGGACGGCCGGCCGGACGGACGGACGGACACTTTTTTTTGGAGCATACGTTTTTTGGAATGTAGGGACCCTAATTCGTGCTCATCCCAAGTTTGAGCCCGATCGGACAACATTGCATTTTAGGTGGTACACAGAAGCTGTGCTATTCTTTTCTTCGAAAGAATCACAGCTAAAAAGAGCCACGACCAGAGAATAATATTGATTTACTGCCTGGCGGTTCATAGTGCTATTTATCACTCTTTTATTTCGCCATATTTCGTGTTGTTGTGTATAATGTAACAGCCATACAATCTTACTCTGGGGCTATTTAGAGTATTTAAAAATCATGGCCTCATTCTTAACCCCAGCATGGACTCTCGTCACGGTGGGGTGCAAAGAAATTAATTAACACAGACGATAGACGCATTTATGGGGTTGGAAAAACTTCCGGAGAGGGCTTTTCTCATCCCCCCTTTTCCGTCTTTTTTTTTCCTCCTTCAAAATATAGGTATTACTACATACCACACAAACATACTCGTGATAAGATACAATTTACTGACAATATGTCCTTTTTTTTGTTTCACCCTCAACTTCCTCGCACCTGTAGATGGGGACGAAATGGGGGATGTAGTGTGGGGGAAAATGAAATGAAGCAATGACGACTGTTGGTTGTGGGTATTTAGAGAAAGTTTTTACTCCATAATCAATTTAGAATTTAACTTCATTTTCTTATCGCTCGAAAAAAGAACATTTCCGTGCCTTGAAGAGAAATTCATTTATTCAAATTACCGTCTTTCAAGTTTCTCTATATATTACAGTTTTTTGTAAATTAATTTCACGTAAAGCTCAGCAGGAAGAGAAATATTTTTTTTGTAGATTCTGTTTCAAATAGTTTGGTAAAGAACATTTTGCATAATTTTCTTTAAATTATTTATGGAATAAAGTATAAATTTAGTGGGCTTTTAGAGCTTTTACATACCTGCATAAAGCTTTAATCTCAAAACTTCTATGCAAAGTTCTTTTTTTTTCATTATTCACGAAAGGGTTAAAAGTGATTCAATGTTTTGGAATAGTTATAAATTTTATTGTTTACAAATAATTTTCCACTCAGCACCAGAGAGACTATAAATCCCCCCAAATAGTTTCCAGCACAGTGTGAATTTTCGTGCTTCCCTGTAAAATTTATTTTTCTCAAGAGAACGGTGAAAAATACGAAAAAAAGTACCATGTTGAGAATTTTTCCTATGGTCTGGAAAAGACTTTTTTTTGCTTGAAATTTTATGTCGCACTACATGTCGTTTGCATTCCAACATAAGAGGAAAATATAGGGATGTCGTTAAGTAGACAATAGTACCATATACATATATAAAGCTAGCTAGCTCGCAGCTTATGGTTCCATTATTTTAGTTTATTTTTCTTTACTTCTTGTTTAGTCTATTCGTCTTTTTTTTTAAGTTGGTAGAGATTTATTTCTTTTTCATCAGTTCTTTGTAAATTATTTAGTTTTCTTTAGTTATGAAGTCATTTTTTGAATCATTTTTGAAATATTTCTTAAAGTTTGGAGATTTTCTACTAGGAATATGCGGGATATTCCAACAGAAATCTTTCAGAATGTAAGAAAATTCCACTGAAAGCGTAACAAGTAGCCCCTCTGTTTTCACTGCCTATAAAACCATTAAAAGAATATTTTCTTGTTTTCTTCTTCTTAGAATGTACCAAAAAAAGACTCTAATAAGATGAATAAATCTCTAAATTGTAGCTAATTTAAAGTTCGTAATAAAAAGGACCTTTTATGGTATTTCTCGGTGATCACCAGTCAGCTGCAGAAGAAGAAAATTAAATTTCCTTCTCATCGCAATGAATCTTCCAACCACTCCAAATACCCATTTAGTTCTTTGTCTTGTTCTTCTGAGAAATTCAATTTTCTTTAACAATTTCTCGCTTTTCATTCCCAGCTATTCCCATTCACGACAAACTCATACAATGCGATAAAAAAAAAGAAATGGTCGTGTCATTTCTTATGATTAATTAAGCAAAGAAATCACAAACTTTCACTATGAATGCATAAAATTAAGCTATGAAAACTCATTAAGTGATTTTTTGTCATTAATTTAAGGAATTTTCTATTAGATTTTGAATCTTGAATATTTTAATAGTCTAGAGATCGTTGTGCATGAGAAGTTCTACTGATTAAAAACAGGATTTTTAGACAAATTTTTCGCCATTAATTTGCTTGGCTTCATTAAAATATAGCCATGTCGCTCCTTGGAATTTCTTTACATTCTTAACCACTTTTTTCCGACTTATTAATTTATCTCAAATGTACCTCTCAAAGCTCTTTCGCTTTACCTCATAACATAAAGAATTAACCCTTAAAAATATTTCCAACCTTTGTATATTTTTATCATTTTTAATAAAGATTTTTTGAGAAAAAATTAAAATGAAAAGTCATAAAATTTACAGAGAAAAAACATGTGCTTTTTGCCATTGACTAATTGAGTGCATACATATGGAACTTATTCAAAATGCATTGCATTCCTGTATACAGGAAGCTTATTGGCAATGTATGTAGCTATTTGTGAATTTGGGAATAGTTACTCTTATTCGATAAAATTCGCGTATTTTGGATTCTCCCATCTGCAGAGCGTTGGAGTAAAACAGATTTATCATTGAATAATTCTCGGGGTTATGAATTAAACATAAAATGCTCGAATCCACCCTGAATATACCATTTTGCTGCTCCACAGTCCCCGTGTGGAGCTTCAATGATGAACAAAAAAAAACATATTAAAGGGAAAAAGTCAATAAAATTGTAAATTGAAATATTATTATACATTACATAGCAAAAGGGGGCCACAAGAAATTATATTTAAATGCAAACGAACTTTATTTTTCATCCCACCCCCCACCCCCCTCTCTCTTAGGAGCGCGATTTAGCGAGGGGTATAGTCACTTTAGGGGTCTAATCAAAATGCTAAACGAGAATGTTGTATGTTCCATTATTTTGCTCAAAAAAAGAAGATTGTATAGTTCAACTCCAATTGTGGCGGGAAATGGTGCTGGTGGCCCCACATCCCGCGATGAATGAGGCGGAATACAAAATTCCCTGTGAACCTGATGTGTGCCATTCATTGAGCTGGGAGTGATTTGACCCAGATTAGCCTTAGCCAACCCTCATCCGTCAGATATCATTTTTGGTGGAGCCTGTGAACTGTATGTTTAACATAATAGCATTATGGGATTCAATCGGAATTCTCCCGGGGTGCAAATTTTACACACACACACACAACAACTCATCAACCCTGTGATGAGGGGGTGGCGGCAAAAAAGGGGCAAACAATAAGCAATGTTGTGGGTGGGAGATTACAAATTTTTGGGATCACCCATATTAATTATAAAATACACAAAACCTCAGTTGGGTACAACAACACATTTGTGAAATCACAAAACTTTACATCATTATGTATTTTATATTATTATGTCATTAAATAAACATCAAGGAAAATTAAATTAAACATTAATGCTGGGAAAATTTTGTAATTATATGGGAAAGACTATGAATTCTTCAAAGCCTTTTCGTATACAAAATCTCCATCAAATTTTAAAGCAAATTGCAATTCAAAGAGTTTAATTTTAAAAGAGAAAAACTGGATACGCGAAAAATTAAGAAAAATGGGAGAAAAATGCTAAAAATCTTGCAAGAGAATGAAATAAGAACAAAAAATCATCAAAGAGAGACTTCCTATTTTTCATTTTTAGGATCTTATGGAAAAAACTCGCAAAATTTTCCTCAAAGCCACAACCAATGGGTTTTATTCTGGGACCAAGAAAACCTTTGAAATTTCCAAGTTAATGGAAATTACAGATTCTAAGCTTTTCTTGGTATTTTAATAAAATCAAACGACGTATATAGGTACTTAATTATTGTCTTTTATTTTTCTAAAAATGCAAAAAATGAGCTAAGGTTGTAAGTTTTTAACACGGTTTTTTATGCTTTAGGAACATCTAAGGGATGATCTCGAAATTTTGGAAATTCTACAGGAACAAAATGGCCAAATTATGAGAATTTCCAATAATTTTTTGACCACAAAAAATAATTTTCAAAATTGAAAATACTAAATTCTTATCAGTATTTGGCCATTTAACGAGTTTTAAAACCGCTCCCTTAATTCAAATGAGGATTATTCCCGTATAGTATCGAATAAACTCCTTATTTTCAAGCCAGTATAAAACCTTGCTGTAATACTTTAATTCTCTCAATTAAATCGTTCAAATTGTGGCGAGATTCTGATTTGAATTGCAACATTACCAAACAATTTTCTTCCAAGCTTTTACAACATTTTCTGCCATTTTCTTTTAAAACCTTTACACAAATATAGAAAAAACTGAAAGGAAAATCGTGTAGAAAAGTTTTGTTTCACATCAGAATCTAACCACTTGATTTATTTAAAAATTGATCATAAAAATTCTCTGAGAAAATTCATGTTAAATGAAAATTCAACAATATAACCTTTGCCATTTCCCTCCCAGAATTCTTAAGTTTACGACAGTTTATTCCTAGAACCAATTTTTCATTTTGTAAACATGCAAAGAACTATTTTTGGGTGAGAAAATAAAGAATTGAGAATATTTATGGTTTGAAAGTAAAATACAATCATACCCCCAGTCTCAATAGGAAGACCATTAAAAATGGTGAATGCCACACGTTTTGTGGCAATTTGTAGCCCCCCACACTCTCTGACTCATTTGTCAAATGCAATGTTCCGGAAAATCTCTCGAAAAACTCCTTTTCCCATTGAGTTTGTGATGCAAAGTGCTTTGGGGGGAAAAGTTCTGGGAAAATTAAATGTGTAATACCTGGTGGGAATGAATGGTTTTTTCTGTATGATTTATACGAAACCATTTAGGGCGCCTAGAAAAGTCAATTTATTAAAATTCGAGACATTCGAGCTGCGGTTCAACGTGTTTGGAAATATTTTTAATAAATCCAAATTGAGGTCTTGCATTTTCTCTCTCTCTAAAGCATTTAAATGGTGACGACAATAAATAAAATGTGATTTAGCATGAATTGCATCGGCAGTGTGCGTGCTGGCGGAGCATTCATTCAAAAATGGTTTGAGTAGAGAAAGCGAGCTTTAGAAGGGCTAAATCAATATGGCAGCGATGCCAGCATTCCACACAACAGTGGAGGTCGTGGTATGTCAAGAAGGGAGGGGGTTGGAAAGTGTGCAAATATTAGCAAAATGTTGTTTACATATGATTAAGTGGCAACCAGTCTTCCATTCGCAGCCAGTTTACTCAACTCCGGAATTGCTCTGTGTTAGGAGAATTAACTATATATAGTCAGGACTTTGGTGAACATGATTACGTAATTTAATTTAACACCACAAGCCTAATTGTCTGTGCATTCCCATCTGTACACTTTGTCCATTATTACGAGAGAGGACTGGAAGGAAATTCACTTGATTCTTACCCCATAAAATTGTACTGAAATTTTCTACGAGAATATAAACATATGTATGTACATAATGGATGTATTTTGGTGTTAACATAAAATTCTCCTTTTGTACATAAAAGAAAGCTCCAAAAGCTCTCAGAGAGTCTTTGGGAAATGATAAGAAGAATTTATCGTTGGATCTTTCGAATTTTTATTCATACTCTCTAGTGAATTTTTTAGTGACTGATATTGAGTTCTAGAGAATTTTTAAAAGAATTATTCTTCTTAAAGAATATCAATAAAGTCGGAGGATTATGGATAGATTCTGATGTGAAATGAAATCTTTCTACACGCTTTTTCTACGAGGTTTTTCTTCACTTTCTTGAAAATGCGTGAAAGCATTGCTGCAAGATTCACGTAGAGAAAACTTCAAGGGGAGGGGGATTCTGATGTAAAATGCAAAGTTTCTCCATGTTTTTTTTCTCTATTTTTGTGAATGTGTGTTGTGGTTGTAAGCGCATTTTTACATTTTAGAGCTTTCTTGCATTTTTCTGGAATATTTAAACAAACACATTTTCTAAAAAAAATTGAGATAATACATAGAGGAAAATCGTTGGCAAAATCTTTAAGGAAAAGTTGCATTTCACATCAGAATCCAACCACTATAATTATTACTTCTTGTTCCTCATACTCCTTTAAAAAATTTTAAGTATCCCTAAATGATTTTTATTTTTAATTTTCCAAAATGAAAATGTTTAATAAAAGTTCCACCACAATGGTGTTTAAAAGGGTCAATTCCTTCTTATTATGAGTTGTGTGTAATTTTACAAACTTTAGCGGGCGTAGTTAACAAATTTATCAAGTCCAAATTGGCTGTATCCTGTACTGCTAAAACTTTCGTAATTAATGTCCTCGCACCGACTTGTATTGTTATTTTTCCCTCGCGAATTTTCCACACTCCCACCACACGGAAATTGCGGTGTTATCCCCTGTTAAAGAGTAATTAATCCACGGCGGGTACTTTTGGATGTGCATTTAAAAGTAAATTGAGCTTTTGAAGTAAAAAAACGAACTTCCGCTTATATTCGTTTTGTTAATCTTTTAGTTTGAGTGAGGGAGTCATAAAGAACCAATTACTGCATTCCATCGCCATATTTTGCCGTTCATTGAATTTAAACTTCACTTCTTTATCCCGCAATGTGTATACGAGGCAAAAAAAGGGAAAGCTTTTCATCGCCCTCCATGGCTGTGAATAAGGGGAATGAGCTTTGATATTGTTGCTTCCAGAGCGAAACGATGAGAAGAAAAAAATCCACCAAAAGAATTTTTTAGCGCGCTCTGAAGAGAACGAAACGAATGAAAAGAACTTTATATGGGAATGTGCGATAAAAATGCTGTAAAAAAATCGTTTTACAATTTTCTCCCTATGTTATTTCATCGTCAAAGAAAACAACGTTTGAGGATGAAAGTGGGATGCTTCGTATCTGCAGCACATGTATAACTTCATTTGGTTTTGTCCTCTAATATACAAATAGGAGAAATTGGAGGTATTTTCTATTCATAAAACTGTCTCCATGGTGTCACCTTTTCAATCTCATTTCTCTTTTATTGCTTTCTCGACAAATTGCGAATGAAAAAAAAATTAAATTGATTAATTCAAAGATACTGTGAAAAGGAAAAAATATTAAGGGTGGTGTGTGCATAAAGTGTCTGAAGGATAGAAAAAAAACAAGCTAAAAGAAACGGATGAAATTGTAAAGCTTCTGAAAGCTCCCGAAATGATATTCAAGAATGAAAATATGACGACGTGAATGAAAATGTCTTAATATCACCAACTTGAGTGTGCGGGAAGAGTGACTTGATAGAATTTATTCAAAACCCCATCACACGGTCCCTTACATCGGAGTGAGAAGTAAAGTATATTTTCCGCATGAATTGGGAAAAAAGCTTTTTGGGAAAAGTGGCAGATTTAGGGGGATGTTGTAATCCTTGTAATCCTTTTGTGGTTTGTCTCGGATGGTTTTAACGTCATCCCCCTCGCCCTGTATTGAGCATATCCCTCCACTGTGCCCTTGTTATGATTGATCATACCAATCGTGTCAAATTATTACAAATTGCTCTGATAATTTAATAAGATTCAAACATGGGGGGTTTATCGTTTTCCCCGAGTGTGTTCGTTTTTATTCCCACTGAGGGGAGCTTTTTTTCCTTCTCGCATTGGTATTGAACTGATTTCAGCAAACGAAATGGATTTGATTGATGCTTTTTCGCACAATATTTCCTCTCTTTCACCTCCTTTTCGTATATCACAAATAAATTTCTTATATGATTGGAATCGAGAAAAAAAATCAACCATTATGCTTGTGGCTAAAAAATAAATAATATTGATTGATGGTAATAAAAGAAATTGCCCCAGGATATTGTATGTATGATAATCTTTTTTGATTTTTTTATCTCCTTAAATTATGTGCATAATTTTGCCTATTTCTGTATTAAAATTTATCTTTTATCTATTTAAGCTTTCAAAGTTCAAATCAATAATTCACAGCGAAAGATTAATATAAACACACAGAAAATTCTATATTTATAAAGCTATTTTCATCAGAATTCTATTTCCAGAAGAATCTGTTATTCCTCCATTACCCACGATAATTTACATCGTCATCAAATGGAATACAATCACAACTAATGAAATTATTTCCGATGCCATGACCTCCTCCCCCTTTTTGGATGTCAATGACGCGACATATAGAAAATTTCGAATGTAATGAAATCTATAGTCTGTAATTTTACCCCAACTGTTCGTCTTTCATTTCATTTTCCTCATTTTCCAAAAAGGCAGACCTATTGCGTGCTTCTTACCACGCAAGACTCTACAGATGATTACAAAGGAAGACTTTATTCTCAATAAAAAAAAGAAAAATCTTACATTTTGTAAAGTAATACGTTTAAAGAGGAAAAAAAGTCCCTGTAGATTATATTCGCATGCAATGGAATTGAAAATAAAAAAATGCGGAGCTTTTAGTGAGAGCTTTCTCCGGAAGAAGAATTGCGAGCATAGAGGCAAGAGAGTAAAAAAAGTTAAACGGATATGAAAGTTTTTATTTATATACAATAAGCTTTTTTTTAGGGGAAAAACTCTCAATTTAGAGTTTCCAAATTTTCACGAGAAAGCTCGAGGCGTCACAAATGCACGAATAGATGGAAAAAGGCTACACCCAATGTGAACTAATTAAATAACTCTAACATGCAGAGCAATAAAAAGTTCAAATTGTGTTTTATAGTGATGTAATTTATACGGATTCTAATTTAAAACTTTCCCTTCTATCATACACAAAACTTCTGGACGCTTAAAAGAGCTTTTATATTCAAATTAAGATATTCTAAATTGACTAACAAATTATTTGGCTTTATCGAAATTGATTGAGGGGTAAAGAAATTAGATTTGATACAAAACAAACATATAAAACGTTCTCTTTGGCTGAATTCTGGTATGAAATGTGAGTACTTTGGGAAGTCATAATGGTTGCTTTTCACATGAGAATCTAGCCATTCTGCTGCACTTAAGAACATAACATTATATGCATTCCAATTCAATAAATCAAATCAAATCAATTTTAAGTCCTCCCGTTTAGTTAAATTACCTGAAATTAATCGTTTTTAATCAAGAGATCATCCATTTTTTCTTTTATCGTAATTTTTTAAAGAAAAAAAACTCATTTATATCTTTCTCAAAAATTTATTAAGTCATAAATTCTTGGACTTTGACTTCTCTGGGAATTCTTGTTTGAAGAAAAAAATTCCCATAAGTCATTTGCAATTCATTCGAGCGCATTTTTCCATATTCATTTTCAAGGAGAAACTCCATGGAAACAAAAGGGACCACTAGTGTGGGGAGATCTCTCGTGGTTTGGGTCATGTGTGGCGGAGGCACATGGAAGGAAGGGGGGAAATGCGGCAACAAAAAGGGCCACAAGAATATGGAGGATGGGTGACTTGAGACACACAATAGAGTGCTCCATGAGGGGGTGTGTTGAAAGTGATTGAAATGATTGATTATGGTCTTAGTTCTCTCGACTACACACCACTTAAATAAGCGCTGAAAAGCTTTCAAACTTCCTGTCATGTTTCCACTTTGCTAAAGGAGTCACAAGTGTGTCTCCATTTTGACTTTAGCATGTAATGCTGCCAAGTAAAAGGATGCGAAATGGCAAGGATGCTTTTATTACACGATCGTCTTGTGGAACTTCTTGTGCGGGAATATATAGCGAATGGTTTCATATGACACACAGCCAAAAGAATTTCATCTCTAATGGGAAAATAGAGTTTTCTATTTGAAATTTTAGAATGTTCTACGGTGACCTAAAAAAAGCGATAATGCCTACATATTTGCATATATTCTATGTGATATTTATTGAAACATACCCCCATGAATATTCATAATAAAATTTGTCAAAAATTCCATAAAATTACTTTTTAATTCAACATTCTAGTACATTTTTAAAGCAAGTCTAAAATTTATTTTCAAATAAAACGAATAAAAACTTCAAAAGTGCAAACAAGAGAGGATAAATTTTTGTAATAAAAATGTAAATTAAACATGTTTTTCATTTTCGAAATTTTCACAAAATGGAATTTTATCAGAAAATTAAATACTTGTGCACACAGTGCTAAAGAAAGAAATATTGGACGTAGTGCAAATTGAATGATTTTTTTCGGGAGTTTGTGTTATGCAAATGGAAAGCGATGCTCGTGGAAGCATAAAATGAATGGGAGTTGTGTAGTGGGAAAATGAGATTGGAAAATAGCACGAGACCTACATTTTCCGGCTTTTACTTTCAAAACATCAACATGGGGGCGAAGTTGACTGATCGTGACAGAAGGTGATTAATATATTCTTTTGAAATGAGACTCCCCCAATGGAATGAGGGTTGAATTACCAAAAGAATCAGGACTTTTCTTTTTGACTTACTTGGAATGGGGAAATCTTATTTGCTGCAATATAGGTAACATAAAATACCATACAAATCTCAATTATATAGAAACAACTCCCTCATACGGGGAGAACTTTATTTCGATAAGGTAGAAAAATTAGGAAAAATTACGTCTTTGTTGTCACAAAAGGAAAACCTCCATAAATTTTTCATTCCAAATTTTTCTTTAAATTCTCTTCGAGTTTTCTTTCTTCTTCTTTTTTTACGTATTGCTGGTTTGCGGGGAAAAATACATAATGGGAATTGTTGTGAAATGTTTATACGCATATTTTAGGCATGGCAGAAAAAAAGAGAGGATTGAAGGAAAATCTTGTGGATTTTTCACGCCAAAATGATGACATAAACATCATATGAATTTCAAAACTGAAGCAGATGGGACAGATGGGACATTATATTTTATTTTGCAAAAAGGATTTATACGTTAAAGTTTTTCCAACCATGAAAAGTAAAAGGGATTTTAGATAAAATTTAAGCTCTAGTGGGTCTAGTGGGAACTTTTCAAGCCTCTTCTGTTTGATCTTTTTTAGAATTTTTAAATATGTTTTATAAAGTAATTTAAAAAAACTATATAGGTATAGATATATAGAGAAAATGTAGCAGAATCCCTTCAGGGAAAGTCTACAAACTTAATGTGAGAAGAGAACTATGAGAAACTTTAGATAAAATAGTTGTGAAAATTAAACTAAAATACGTTTTCAATTTAATTGAGTTTAACAACCAATTCATATGCGGGGGAAAATTTTCATTTAAGTAGAAATTCGTAAAATTGGTAGATTTAATAAAATTAGCGGTACAATTTTGAGAACGTGAAGGAAATACTGAAATAATTAAAATTTCCAACTGAATTTTAATTTTTATTTTTCATTGTGAAAAATTATGTGAGGAGGATGTGTGAAGTATTTTCTCCAAATATGTGGTCGAAAGCTCCTTCTGAGCACGAGCCCTTTTCATCATCGACCCAACAAGCAAGGTGTGGGGGTGTGAGGGAATGAAGTAAGACAACGTGTGGTGAAGTGGTGGAGCTAAAAGAAAACGATTGGGAAGTCTGGGCATGTTATGGGGGTGGTTGGTGTTTTGCTTCTTTTCGCCAAGGATGCCAGACAATGGAATGGAAGACAATACGTTGATGATTTTCGTGGAGACAATGGAGTGATGTCACCGTGGATCCCCCGGTAGTCATTTAATGTATTGACGAAATGTAGTTCTCCACGTTGAGATCTCATGATAAGAAAATTACATGAGGGTCTTTAGGGGCGGGAGAGCAGAGTATATTACATACTTTATGTACCCATTTGCTCATGAAATGGATCAAGATTTCATTTTACAATCGAGCCTTAATGATTCTTTTAGATTTCATCTCGTATAATTTTCTCAACGGAAATTTCATTTAAAATATATATTTTGCATATTTAAGGGGATGGCGAAGAACAAACATTTTTTTTTTCAAAGATTAGAATGAAAAGAAGAAAATGAAAAGACGTCACAAAAAGATCACAAAGTAATCACAAAAGATACAAAAAAAAAACTACACAAAGAACTTTAATTCATCTAACTTTACTTTTAGGCCAGCTAAAGCAACAGTTTATAACTAATTTTTGTCTTTTCAACTAGATCATCCAATTCCAGCCATTATGGTGATATGACCCATAACCACCCCCCAATTCCCCCTTCGTTCACTAACTTTCATTTCATTTGTTGATTCAGTGGCATTAAGGGAAACTTTTTATCTCCAATGGAATTTCTTTATGACTTTCCGTCTAAGATGGTTTTCCAGGGGGGAGGGTAGGAGCTTTGTGAATTTTTCATGATATCACGATTGAGGAAAGTTTCTTACGTATGTTTTTGCAGCGAGAGAGAAAAAAAATGAGTGGGGCAAATAGAAAAATTATATTATTAGCCATTTAATGCTTTGGTTAAACCCTCATTTTGAAATTGTAATTTGAATATTCAATTGGCAACAACTAAGTACATAACGAAGAGTGGAGGAAGATAAATGGGACGATGTGTCTAATGGTAGTGATGGGAGAGGAAAATGTTTTCCTGAAAAAGGATCATCGCACGTATTTTGATGGCATTTCACGTGCAATGTTATAAAGGTGGGTTTTGGGAGGGAAATATGTGTGTTGCTTGAATCTGGGCCACACATAGTTAAAGGTGCCAAAGATGACTGTCATAGGCACACGGTGCGACAATGAGCTCTGCAACGGGGAGGATGAATTAAGTTTTATGAAGTCCTCGAGACTTACTTAAGCATTGGTTTCACGTTGTGCCCCAAATATCGCATCCAAAATCTCTGGTGTTTCCCCGACAATTTTCCTTCGTGTCGTGCTTTTGGGCACAAATTTTCGCACGAATAAATCCTTCCGTGTGGTATGTTACAGGGGAAGGGGGGTGGGTAAATGTGGGAAAAGGACGCATTTTATCTTTTTTCACCACAATGACTTTTCCCCGGGAACATTTCTGCAGAGGCACGCGGATGCAGAGTTGGAGAGCAAAAAAAAAAGGAACCACAAAGAAATTGAGATGAATGCTCCTTTTGCTGGCCCATTCTGCACACAACGGCGCATGGGGAGATCGTAAAAAGAGCCCCACATATGAATATTTAATTTTTCATTTCGGACCATGTAAATGGATACATTTTTCACCCATGTAAGCGCACTCTCTCATGCCCGGGACCATTGCATGTGGGACGTCTCAGAGGGTGCACACAACTCTCGCTGCATTTTGCTACTGCAAAAATCAAATGGCCAACAGAGTCTTGTTTATAATACACCCCCTTGCACTCCCAGGAAGTTAAATCCATCTTTTTGCAATCTTTTTTCTCTTTTTTTGTGGTGGAAAGTATCAAATGTTAAGCAAAAATCGTTAGTTTTCCTCTCATTTGTTCATTTTCCCAAAAAAGCAAAGGGAAAACGCGTACGCTGAAGTAGGTAATAATTAAGCTTAGGATTTATTTTTGGTACCGAAGGCAAACATGCTGATAAAAAAAATCTCATTAAAAATTGTTTTTGACGGAATTTTTATGTGTTTTCATGGAAAATTCACATTTTAGCACAAAGCACACACACACACCGGAAGACTTTTATGATTCCTACCACGAGGTTCCATTCAGTAAATTCTAATTAAATTTTTAATCATTTTCACATCTTGAACTTTTTATTGGCATTCAATAAATTTAACAAAACTTTGCATCGTGTAGAAGATAATTTGGAATTTATGGAATTTATATATTCAAAATTTAATTTGTACACTATTAATTTTCTTGGGTTATGAAAATAGAGTAAAATCCATTTTCACAGAATTCTGCAAGAGATTTTATGGAAATTTGTAAGGTATGAAAATTTATTGTATCCGAATTTAAGAAATTCTAGGAGAAATTTAAGAATTTTCCAGAGATTCTGTTAAATAAATTTTAGTTTCCTTTACAGAGATTCTTTTTTTTTCATTAATAAATGCTGCATTAAGCATAACTCTCAAATACTGCGTGATTTATTAAACTCCTTCTGGCGTTGAATGTTTGGTGATTATATTTCTCATTACTGTGTTTCTCAGTATATAAGCCGCATCACAAAATTTTAATGAAAATTTCATGCAAAAATATTTCATCTTTTCACACATTCTTTATTCTTGCTTGTCTTGGAATCTTTTCTTAGGTATTAAAAAATATTAGTGATTTTTCCCAATTTTCCGGTCCAATAAAGTCCTATTACTTCCTAAACCTTTCAACCCTCATTTGGACCTTCTTCAGTGGTTTGATCAACACCACAGCGACGATCGGAAAACTTGAAAAAAAAATTTGTTTCACGCCAGGAGCTGTATTTTCTAAGAGTGAAAAACTCGTGATAAACTCCCAAAGGCATTTTGCAGGAAAAAAGTGAGAAAAAATTCACGTGAGCATGGTCCTCTAAGAAAAATAATGCATCCGTGATAAAATCCCGTAAGATTTTCCCGGTTTTCACATTTCTTTTAAAGCCCTAAGGAGTTTATCACGGGAGTTTTTCACTCTTAGAGAATTCATGCCCAGGAAAAAAATTCAGAGGAAAAAAAAACAAAGAAAATATCAGTTTGGTCCAAGTGATTTTTATGCAAACTTTTCCTTTAAAAAATCTCCAGTAAAGTATGCGGCTTATGCACTAAAAACTGCGCTACCATAAATTCCATTTGAACTATCTGGATTATTAAAATTTGCTGTTTAATATATCACACTGAAAGAAAATTAATACAGCTCTCCTAAAAAAGAACAAACAATGCACAACCAAAGATTTCTCTCGGTTAAGATTTTTCTTTTGCAATTGAATGAATCTTAGAGAGGTCAGGGGAGGGGTATGAAATACAAAACTCAAGGAAAATTCACGTATATTAAAAGCTATATAGAGGGGAGGGTGCAAAGGAAGAAAAATTTGGTGGAAAGTATTGTGAGAAAGCGACGGAATAAACCTCCTATAATGTTACAACTCAATGCCATTTGTGATGAATAATTGATGTAAAGCATTATTTGGGCGAAAAAATTGAATTTCATCCCGTGGCGGAACTCTCAATGAATTTTCCATTATATACCTATATTTTGCACACTTCGATATGCGGTGTATTTGGGGCCATGAATGGTGGTGTAAGAAGGGGGCGAGGGATTGAGATATAATTGAAAATTTTCATAAATCACTGCCGATAGCGATAATTCCCATAAGAAACCCAAAAGCCTCTCTCTTCCAAACCTATTTGCTCAGGCGAGTTATAAAAATATAAAACATCGAATGCTGGTTAATTACTTTCGTTCAAAATTCATTTTGTGATTTTTTTTAGCACATAAAATTTATGTATACTATAGGTAATGCGCCTTTTCACAAACTCGCCCCCTTTTTGACAAGCCCCACCGATATTGTGTGTGGTGCAAAAGTGGTCATTATGTGGGGAAAATAAAACATATACATACATATGTACCGCATTCACTTGTGTCAGGTGAATTAGTGATTTGTGTATAGTGATGAATGGGGAAAAAATTGCTACAACATTGCGTGGGTGGTGGTATATCTTTAAAAAATTGATCAATATTGTGGAATGGTTGTTGTGTGAGAAAGTGAAACGCCTGATTGCACGAATACACATGTAAAGCAATGGTGTAATGGAGATAAGCTAATGACATCTCTCCCACAAGCCATCCACAACTTCATCAAATTGACTTTTTGCATGATACCCGCCCCACAATCCACCCGCCCACATGTCAGTCACCGCTGTCACATAAGGGGAGCAAGTGTGCTTTCCTTCCGGCTTGACACTTTTCTCCTCCTTTTTGCGCTTTTCTTACAACTCCCAGCGTATAGTCATATTGTATACCTACATATATAGCGATTCCTGAACGCTATATATATAATATACATCCTAATCCATACGCTCGCAGCTTATATTCCAATTTACTTTCGCGGCTGCAACCACGACACTATATACGAAAAATCAGGAATTACCGCAAATACCACCGTTGATATTCAAAGGTGCCTACATACATATGTATGTAGGTACGTTACGTTTATCTATGATACCTACAGTACCAATTTTCAAAGGAAGATAACGGAAATATCCATAGGATTAAATGAATGTCTTACCAAAATGAGAAAACCTTCTTCTACCTCACTGATTTAATGGATTTAATACATAATGTATTACGATCTATAGCATTGAATATAATTTGCTTGTTTTTATAAAATCCTAGTTTTCTAATAAAAAAAATCATCAAAACATCGCTATATGGCACAGGTTGTGCTTTTAATTTTGATTAATTTAACGACTTTGACAGTTATTTTATTTATTTATTTATTTTGACAGAGAATTATTTCATTTTTTTAAAAGATTTTCTAGAAAATTTTCATTATATTCTTTCTCTAAAAATTTTTTCAGAAGATTAAAAATGTATTTTTTTTATCTATTAGCTCAGGGACATAGTCAGAAATCCATTCTGGTAGTTTTCTTGAAGAAATAATTATTTTTAATTAATCTTAAAGGGCGCTATTAATTCATTCAAAAATTGACTTACTTAAGTAGGGAATTTATTAATTGAGATAACTAAAATAATATTATCGGCTTTTGCATTCGAATGCATTGCTTTTGTTTTTAAAATTCCGTCTTTGAAGTCCGTCGTTTGTGTAAACGTTAGCGGTTAATTTTCCCTTAACGTTAGACTTATCAAAAAAAAAAGTTTTTTAATTTCTTTTAAATGGAGTTTTTATTTGATTTTACATTTCTTTTCTAACGTTTAAGGTTTCTTTTTTTTTTACAATTAACATTCGTCCTAAAATTTGACGTTTCTTGCTTTAAAGAGGTTTTTGATAACATTAATTAGCTTAAAAATCCTTTTTTCTTTTTTTTTGAAATATATTTTAACATGAAAATTATTTCTCTGATCTGATCTGATTTTTTAGAATACGTTTAAACACCCAAATACCCTCAGTGACTACGCTCATGTTAGTTATAACGAAGACAAAATATTAAAAAAAAAATTCTAGTTTAATTTTCAAAAAAAAAAAAGAAAATATTTTTCTAAATAAATCAATTCATATTCAGTTCACGTACAACTCAACTAAAACAATACTGCTGGCACTTTTGAATATCACTGGTGTTTATTTTAAATTTTCAATTGTGTTTTGAAAATAGTCATTAATCATGTTTGATATTCATTTCCTCCCCATTTAAAATATGTACATACATGTATGTATTAAAATATGTCAATAATAAACATGTCTATATAGGTCAAACTTTTTGCATTTAATTTGCAAATGAATCATGAAATTTTGACGGAATTTAATATAACATATCCATCATATTAATTTGGGCTAATTAAATATGACTGACTTATGCTGACTTATGTTATTATGTGAAATAGTTAATTCCATTCACTCACAAATTGTTCTTCGTGAATTTAATTAAGAGTTCAAAAAGCTTAATATCTCTTAGCTGAACTGCCTGTATTATCGTTGAACAATCTCTGAATTTTGATTTATTGTGAGACAAGAAGAGAGGGAGATAATTAAGTTTAATGTTTGAAATGATGTATCTCGTTAGGAACCTTTTTGTGCCACCTGTGTGAGTTTATCATATATATGGGATCTTTGTGGGGTTGAAAGGGGTTATAGGCGTGTGAGGGGTGGGGGTGGGATTGTATTTGATCAGGAGACTCACCTCCTCGTAGATGAAATTATCAATCTCCTCGAGAGGTCGACCGTACATATTCTCAGGGAAGGGTTCAAACTTCTTTGGCAGAACCGCCCCATCCTCCACTGATACCTTCGAACGTGGATGGAAGCCATACTCCCGGACAAGCTGAATATGCCGTGATTCATGCTTATCCTGCGATTTCTCCGTATACGCCACAACCTGCTGTTTAGGTCCCGCTGCAAAAGAGAGAACGATATTGGATGTTGGGATCATCAAAGATTTCACATTTGAATGTGAATTCATGTTAATTAAATCATTTATTACATGTATGGGGTATCAGTGCAAAATTCATTAGGGGTTGCATTCGAATGCATTTCAAATCAAAACGTCCAAGGCCTTAGGCACGCCAATATAGCGCAGAGGTGTCAGGCTGCAAATGTTAATCAAATTACATCCTACACACACAAACACCCATTTTCCACTCAATGAACCCTAATGAGATTCCCCATCATCATTGGGGATTTCGAGGGACATTAACATTGAGTCGAAATACTCGCGCAAATAATTTCTCATTAAGTTCAATGAGACAAAAAAAATGAGCGCAATGTTGCTTTATTTTGTTTAGCCACATATTCGAAGTCTTTACAAGAGGTCTCTCTAACTATTATTTATAGAAGTTTTGTAGGTATATATAGGAGAGATATGCCCATCATTCCCAAATAAATAAACCACAAATTCCACCCCATTTCCTATACAATAAAAACACTTTGCGGCATTTTATTGCGACACACACAATTTTCGATGTACTTAACCCTATGTCAAATACTTTATGTTACCCTTATTAACACTTTTATATGTTGCGGCTATGTGGTGGGAAAAATGGGGGACCAGCACAAGTTCAGCTGACTCCAAAGGAAGCTATAACAAAGAAGAAGAAAAAAGCACACGAGAAACTTTTCGGCTCTTAGCTGGGGGGTTGCCTTTTGAATGTTGATGCCAAAAAGCTAAACTTGTAGAGGCCCCATCCCCCCAGAAGAAAAGCTTCTAGATGGAGAATTTTTGTCAATCGATTGGGAGCTTTGCACGAGATTCAGACGCAGGGCGTTACAGAAAAAAATCAATGTGTGCATGAGGTACGTCTGTAATTTCGTGTTGGTATTTTTATTTATATTCACAATCCCCGCACCCTCGTCGTCATCAGTATACATATAGTATTCATACCAAAACACGCGGGGTTGTACAGAAAAAGAAAATAAATAAAAGTCTCGCCAAATGTATGAAAGCTAATGGTAAAATGCGACAGAAGCGAGGAAACTAAATTAAATTTTATTTCAATTGAATCTCGTGTATTTTTAACGTTTTTAGAGATATGGAACGACAAAATGATTTAGGGGGTGTTTAAATTAGAGGTTTGTGGGGTGAGAATAGAATTAAAGTGAAAAAATAATTTAGTTTTTCTTTGAAGCATATTTGTATGATTTATGCTTTTTCGTAAAGAAGAAATCAAATGTCTTGAATAAGGGGAATTGCTAAACCCGGGAAATCAATATTTTTCATGAGAAAGCAATCAATTCCGGTCAAGGGAAGGGATTAATTTACAAAATTTCACTGCAAGTGGAAAATATATTTAATTTACGTTCGATTACATAAGTTCTATTTCAAAATCAGAATTGATTTATTGATAGAAAAAAGTGAAAATGTTTTTCGGGAATTATTCGAGAATCGGGGAATTCTTCATACATTTTTCTCAAAGAAAATAGTAAAAATCCTTCATGTAATTTGAGGTTGATTTTTGACCGTTTTGTCTTGATTTTCTTTTATTTTTAATTTTGAAAAAATAAAAACTAAAGATGTTTCTTCTTAAAAATATTTTAGGAGTGAGAAAACACGTTACCTGTAGCAGTTTCACAATACGATTTTACGCGTAAGTTATTTCGAGAGTTTTATTCTGTTTTCATCAGGTTTACAAAAGTGTGAAGCAATTTTGTATTTATTGGGTCGTATTCAGCGATCAAGAAATCCTTAAATTTTAAGAATTTCTTGTGAAATTTCAAGGATTTCTTGTTAATGTTAATTAATTAGAAATTAATTAGCACCTAATTAGATTATTTTAAAATTATTTTCAGTTGTGGAAAAATTACGTAGGTCTGATAATGTTTTTTTTATTCAGAGTTTGTAGCATAAAAATTATTTTTCCAATTTCCTTGTTCAGTAAAAGAAACTTTTTAAAAATAAATAATTTTTCACATACTTTTCATCGACGTTTCGATCTTCGTTGAATCTTCTTCATGGCAATAAATCATTTCAAAACTCTAAGCTATTTCTCCCTAAAACTATACCTAACTTTTGACTTTTCATATCTGTGAAAATTTTGGGGGCAAAACACATTTGTTTTCAAGAATAATTTTCTCACTATCAATGATTTCCCCAAGGAAAATACCTATAAAATGAAAAAATAAATTAGTTTTTCTTGAATTTCCAAGGATATTTACAAAGTCCAAAAAAAATTGTTTTCAAAATAAATGATGGGACGTTTTGAGAGCGAAGAAAAAGTACTCTGTCGAGAGATATTTTTCTTGCTTTTCGGAAATTTTGCATATCAATTTTCGGAGAATGAAAATGGACAGAATGGCTCAGAACAGAAGGCCGTGACTTTTGGTTGACGTCTTCGCGAAGCAACTTTTTGGAAGCGACTTTTTTGCGAAGACATAACCTCAAAGCAACTTTTTTTTATGCAAAAAAGTGAGAAATACGGGGAAAAATGCATTGCAGTGCCCCCGGAGGGCTTCCCGTATGCTCTTGATGCATTTTTCAGGTGAAAATTCGCACAATTCTTTTTTTTGTCACAAAAATCTTTCGAGGCAACTTTTTTGGCACTTGGAGGCAACTTTTTGGAAGCGACTTTTTTGAGGAAACTTTTTGGAAGCGACTTTTTTGAGGAAACATTTTTGAGGAAACTTTTTGGAAGCGACTTTTTTGAGGAAACATTTTTGAGGAAACTTTTTGGAAGCGACTTTTTTGAGGAAACATATCCTCAAAGCAACTTTTTTTTGTGCAAAAAAAATTGAAAAATGTGGGAAAAACTGCATTGCAGTGCCCCCGGAGGGCTTCCCGTATGCCCCTAAAGTCAATTTCCACCCGAAAATTCGCACAGGAACTTGAAGTTCGTACACTTTTTAATACACTTTTTTTCTTTCCGGAACGGTATGATGTGTGCCCGGAAAGTACCATAAGGGCCTGGAATTTCAGCAGGATGACTGCCAATTGCACCAGGAAGTTTCTAAGGGATCTTAGGAACTTCCTTTTCATCACCCGGCTTTTCCTTGTGTTATCTTTGGGCCAAAATCTGAGTATAAAAATGTTTTACGAAATTGCAAATATGACTTCCTTCAAGTTCCTGTGCGAATTTTCGGGTGGAAATTGACTTTAGGGGCATACGGGAAGCCCTCCGGGGGCACTGCAATGCAGTTTTTCCCACATTTTTCAATTTTTTTTGCACAAAAAAAAGTTGCTTTGAGGATATGTTTCCTCAAAAAAGTCGCTTCCAAAAAGTTTCCTCAAAAATGTTTCCTCAAAAAAGTCGCTTCCAAAAAGTTTCCTCAAAAATGTTTCCTCAAAAAAGTCGCTTCCAAAAAGTTTCCTCAAAAAAGTCGCTTCCAAAAAGTTTCCTCAAAAATGTTTCCTCAAAAAAGTCGCTTCCAAAAAGTTTCCTCAAAAATGTTTCCTCAAAAAAGTCGCTTCCAAAAAGTTTCCTCCAAGTGCCAAAAAAGTTGCCTCGAAAGATTTTTGTGACAAAAAAAAAAGAATTGTGCGAATTTTCATCTGAAAGTGCATCAAGAGCATACGGGAAGCCCTCCGGGGGCACTGCAATGCATTTTTCCACGTATTTCTCACTTTTTTGCACAAAAAAAAGTTGCTTTGAGGTTATGTCTTCGCAAAAAAGTCGCTTCCAAAAAGTTGCTTCGCGAAGACGTCAACCAAAAGTCACGGCCTTCTGTTCTGAGCCAATGAGGAAGAAAATGGGAGACTTTCCTCCTAAACTGACTTTACAATGAATGATACTTTGCTATTCAAGTTTAAAGTGACATTCCTTCCGCTTGTCGTTTATTCTAATATTTTAGCTGCTGTGAAATGCAAAATTCATGCTACACAGATAAAATTTATTTTGTGCTCAAACTGAGACGGAGGCACGGACCACCCCACACCCCCTCAGAGAGGGAGGGTAGGTGGAATGGCTTGACAAAAGTTTACCTCTTGTTTGGCACTATCCATACAGATTAGGCGATGAATAATGCAGATGAAAGAGCCGAATTTATGACTCCCAAATGCATCGTGATGAAACTTTTATTGATTGTATTTGTGTATTCAAAATATATAATATGGAAGAAGGTTATGGGGATAAAAACGTAATAAATATTGAAAACGACGGGGAAATTCAGCAATGTCTATTGAATACTCATAGAGTCCCAATCTATGTGTATGTACATAGTATAGGCTATATATATTCCATTTTATCTGCACCCACATCCACTTTCACCTCACGACTCCTTCATCATCTTTTATAGTCCATCTCCCCCGCCCATTCCCACAAAGTGTTGGCTTTTCTTGCATTATGGTAAAATTCAACCTCACACCCCCTCCCTCTCTCACTCAGCAAACTCTCATTTTGTCCACTAAATTTTTGGCATATCGCCCACAATCGTACCTGTTACACCATCATATATCCACTAAATTTTCCCCCATACTCACGCGAGAAAATTTTCCAGAAATCCGATAAAGTCTTCTCAGTGTTTGGCATATAATATTGCTGCTGTGTGGGGAAGAGACGAAATGAGCCAAAGCAATAAGCACACCCAAAAGGGAAGAAAATGTACACCGAAACTTTTATCTAGATGACAATAAACTTGTGAGTTTCGTGAAATTTGACAAATCTCCAAAAATCATGTTCAAAGAACTCCTCAAACAACACTGTTTTCCATCCATTCTACCACTTCTTTTATTTTCTATTTAGTTTTTCTAATTTTTGGCTAGATCTCTATCAAGTGGACAATATGCTGGCTATGGGAGCTTTTCAATCTGTTTTCTTTACATTGATTGCCAAAATTTTAATGTTGAATTAAAAAAGGTTTTTTTTAATTCATTCTTTATTGCAATCTGTAAGTTTTCATCAATAAAATGAAAATAAAAGGTCAGAAAATTAATTTTTAGGCAGTAAAAGCTCTGTCTAAATGAGACTCAAGTAATATCTAATTCAGACTCAAATGCCTTACTAAGACTCAAAAATATATTTTTATTAAAAATTTTTGGCTTAATAAATCCAAATTGAGCCTTTTTTGCGTGCCATTAAATTTGCGATAAATGTGCGTTCATATTAGTTTTATTCAATTTCTTAAAGTTATCCCAAATCACCCAATAATGAAAATTGTGTCTGAACCAATCTCAATTTGTAGGGGAACATGGCCCAATTTCGACCTCCAAAGGTCCGCGCAGAATTAGAAAAAATGGTGTAAAATAAAAAGCAATATTCTTAAATTTCATACCATTTTTAAGCCAATTTTATGCTTTTTTATGATTAAAAACAAGGCCTTAAGAGGTCCGAATTGGGCCACGTTTCCCTATTTTACTACATTTGCAAATGAAAGCTCATTTCACAAAATCTACTCACTTATTCAGTACCAAACGCATTTTAGTTGTGCGTTCCAGTGGAATCGATCGGAGAAAAGCTCCGTGAACTTTCATTGCGAATGATAGAATTTGTAGTAAAGTATGTGAAAGCTTCGAATGGAGAGAGAGAGAGAGAGGGTGGATGAAACCTCCTGAAGCTTTGTGCAAACAGATGGGTAGACGTATAATGTACGAGGATTAACTGACGAAACGAAATATGGTTTTGTTTGTATATGAATGAAAGTCACCAGAGCGTGAAGTTAAATATTTCGTGTCGAAATTTAGCCTCGTTTTTTGATCCATGCGGGAAAACGGAGCTTTATTTTGATATTTATCCTCTCTCCTCTGTTTATCTATAGAGCTTTTCCGCAATGGTTGATCAGCTTTTTCAACATTCACACAATTTTGGTTTATATTACCTACATAAATATATATTTTTTCACTGCAGAGCTTTTCAGCTTTTTTTTTCTCTAAAAATAAAGATTGGAATTTCTCCTCAAAAAAAGTTAATGAAGGGCAAGATATTCATCATGCAAGAGTTTTCGGAAAATAGTTTTAGTTTTTTTCCTTCATTCTCTCTAAAGGATATAGAAAGTTGAAAAATTCTTCTCCTGTTTTGTACGGAAAATTGTTTGAAAAATTCTTACCTAACATACAGACTTTTTCTCCTTGGTTACATTTTTCTGCACACGACGGGATATATTCTAAAATCCATTCAACCCACTAAAGTCGTAAAAAAATTCCCATGGTGTCGCACAAAACTCAAATAAAAATCAGAGAGAAAGAAGGAGTTACTTCAACATGTCGTTTAACCTATAAATAATCTTGTTTGTGTCAACAAAATGGTCATCCATTCAAAGAATGTCTGAACGTGTGCTTTTGGGATATATAAGCTTTTTCTTCTTTCTCCCATCTTTTTTTTCTTCTTCTTCTCCTCATACATTGCCTCGCATTAAAGAAGGATTTTCCGACGAGAATCCTTCCCTTTATTCGTGCTTCACACCCTCATTCTCACCACTCATTGTCTCAACATAAATTTAGGATTAGTGTTTGTTGGGGCAAAAGACTTTGGTTGTGGCTGTGCGCGGGGGAGCTTTCTTGTGGGGTTTGTTAGAACTTACACAACATTGCTCGTCCCTTTGTTCACTGCTGTACGTACACAATCAAGTTGACCAAAAATTACTCCGTCACTTATTACCTTTCTAAGATAACCCACTGAAATTAAATTAATCTTACGATAACGAACAACAATCTTCGTTGCTTTTTGTACTTGTGCTTTTGTTGAAAATTTGCCACGCAGTAGAACAATTATTTAAAAGCAAAAGTTTTAATAAAGTTCTGTACCAACTGGCAAGACTTAATAGATTGTAGAGAAATTCGATATGCAGAGACTTAATAAGAAATAAAATAAACTCCTTCTTAGCACAACACTATTAAAATTTTTGGATAAAGTTCATAAAGACTGTGTGAAGTTCATGTACAAAATTTAGTTCTTTTATAACTTTTAATTAGAAATTGAACACATTCTCAGGGTGTGACGTAGTTTCTTGTACTCCAGGGTTTAATTTTATTTAAAGCAAATACTTGATTTTAAGACTTAAATGTTTTAATTTTCACAAGAAAATGGCGCCAAAAAAATTCCAAATTTGATTTGTCTAATTTGGACTTAAAGGAGTTCATGCACCTGCCATGTAAAAACTTTCACTAACGCAGAACAATTTTGACCTATTTCATCTTGTAGAGAATAAAAAAAAATAGAAAAATCGCGAGATAAATTCCCTAATATCCACGGGGATCACATAGAAAAATGTAAAAAAAATGCCAAAAAAAGTTTTAGATATTGCGACGCCATTTGTGCGAAGGTTGTGAGTAATAAAAATGAGTATAAATCTAAGGATCTTTTATTAAATAGCAGTCCCTATAAAAAATCTATCAAAATTTTTCTGTGGACTTTTCGCGCATTTTCCTCGGAGGTTTTCATCTTTTTCAAATTAATTTTGCTTAATCAATACCTAAAAGTGTCAATTTTCTTGTAATAAATGTTTATTATTAATTTCCGCTTTTTTTTTTTTTTTATTCTCTACAAGATTAAATGGGTCAAAATTGTTCTGCGATAGAAGAAGTTTTTACATGGCCTGTGCATAAACTCCTTTGCTGTAAAAATTGCATTCATTTCAACGGAAACTTTTGGCGGGTAGTGTAGAAACATTTAATTTGCATAAAAGTGGCCAAAAAGAAACATATCTATGTAAAAGCTTCCTTAGAAAAAGTATTTTGATAAAAAAAGACTGAAAGACTTGAAATGTATTTCAACCCAAAACCATTTCAATTGCAATTGAAACCGAGATATAGCCAGTCCATAATAATATGAGAATAAACAATTTAATTAATTCCGCATGGTTTTAATTTAATGTATAAAATTATCACGCCAGGATGTGAATAGTCATCATCACATTGACTATTTTCGCATTTAGTTTGAATGTTTTGAAGTTTATTTGATATTTCATTGCTCCCCTAAATGACTCCCACAATGGGAATAATGTTGGAATTTGCAAAATAAAATGATCATGTACTAATTGCGTAAAGCTTTATTATTGCACATAAAATACTCTTAAATAATGATGTTTTTATTATTATTTTTAATTAATATTTCGTCCCCCATAATCTGACCTGTTAATATATTCCATTATAGCGATCCCCTCTTTTTCACATAAATTACAAACATTTTAATTTCACGTAAATTTCTCTTCTCCAAACGGGGCGATTTGAAATTATTAAAATTTATTTTATTAGACTTTCTCTTGAGCTTTTGTGAAATCTACTGAAAGCTCTGGAACTTTCCCTTCTTCCAAAGATCCCCACAGTGTGCTGTTCCAAACCCAGGACAACATCTTAATAGATGTTAAGACATAAAAGAAGACCGTACAACTCAATCAAAGCTTCGAAGGCGTCCTCTTCAGCGTCCGCATTTTTTTGCCAAAAAATTCTATCTAAATTCTGACACGTGTCAATGTGAGCTTTAATGGTCTCTGCTCGTGTGCGAGTCTTTCCGCACTGAAGCACCCTCCCGTAGAAAAAAGTGAATAATTTTCATCCCCCTCTGCCCACTTAATTACTCCCACTGGGTCACACTTGTCGTGAGATAGATACGGGCTGTCGTGACATGAAAGCATTTTTCTGGCTATCGTCGACACCCCGTGCTCTTTTTCATCAAAAGCTCCGGCACTTTTTTTTTGGGGGGTGGCGTCGGCGGTCTCCCCTCTGCAAAGGTACCGAGAGAGGGGAAAAAAAGCGCTGAAGCTCTGAGCCATCGAGATAAAGTTCAACATATACAAGCAGCCGCGGAAAAGAAGTGAAAAATTTTCCGCTATATATAGTTAACTTTATGTGAGTAGGTCTCGCTCATCTCAATCTTTCTAGGGAGAAGAATATGTAGTGAATATGTTCATTTATGTTGTGATTAAAAATTAATTCAGACCAAAATTAAATTGAAAGTTAATTTTTTCACTTATTTTCTCAGTTTGTTGTAAAAGTTTTATTGCAAAAAAAAATAAATTGTTGATGAAAACAGAGCTTTTTCAGTTTAATTTGGTAGTTGGTCACTGAACCACAAAGAAATCAAAATATTTCTTTGCAAATGGAACAAACTAAACCTCAGCAAAAGGACTTCAAAATCATTTTTTCCTCACATGAATTAGAATTGAATTTAAGGACGCAAAAAGCTCCTCAAAAGCTCAAAATGTAACCTACATAATATAGATGAAACTTTTTAAAAGGATTTTTTCCCACACGACAGTGTGTTAGGGAGGGGGGAGATGAATAAGGAAAACTTTCGCAATATATCGTGTTTCTTGGTGTTCTCAACAAAGCTAAGAGAATTATTGCAATACTCACGGACCCAACTCGAGTCCCCATCCGGCACACTTTCAGTAGCAAACACCATGAATAAGTACACTTTATGGCTCAATTTTCTAATCTAAAATGAGGAGAAGAACCCAAAGAGAACGAGAAAAGTTTAAAAATTCAATTTTATACTTTCTTTCTTTTTCATGTGGTGGAAGTTTTTTTTTATTCTCTTGTAAATGTATCTCCGGAGATTAACTTATCTGACCTTATTTTGAATTTTACTTATTTGACGAAATATATGGAAACACACCCTATATGGTAGAATGGTAAAGAAATCTCCACAAAAATGTGGTTTTTCACTGGGAATTGTAGTATTTTCCAAAAGCGGATTATCTTTTAGGTGCTTCAGACAAAACAACGAAAAATCTCTATTTTTCCTTTCCTCTTTGACCGAGCTTTTATTTTCAGCATGTCTCTGTGGAAGAATTCGAATTTTTTGGGGTACAAAACGATTAAATTTTATACGTCACAAAAACATGGAATTCAATGTCTCGATGTTTATTCAGGAGGATTAGACTATGAGGAACACTGAAAGAGCTCGAGTTGGAAAATCTTGTTGAAAATCCCCACAAATTTTTTTTCTACGTGAATTCTCGTGAGGAATATCTTCATAATGTATGTACATATGTCAGGGTTAAGAACTCTTCGTGCAGGATAAAAAATAAACTCATAAATTTTCTCACACATATAGTCCTGAGCTATGTTTCAAGAATCCCGTGTCCTAACCGCAAATCAAGGAAGACTGAAAATCATCCCCCGAAAATACACACTGATGGTGAGTATAAATCCCAAGCTAACACTTTTGCTCTTCTTATGCTCAAAATGTCTTGAACGAGTCAGCAAGTCTCCCAGCAAACACTATTTGCGTAAACAAATCTATTTGCTCTATAAACGACAAATTAGCAACATTTGTAGATTAAATTTTATGTAAATTGATGTAGATTATTATTAAGTTAATCAATTGAGGTGTTTACGTAAACAAGAAGAAGAAATTGAAACCTCTGGGGTTTCTAGGGGGTTGGTAAGAGGAGGTAAATTGATTAAAATCACTCGATCGTTTGAATTTTGATTGATTTTTATGCAATAAAGGTAAATATGAATAACCCTTTTGCGTATTTTGGGTCAAACGTAGACGCCGTAGAAACAAACATGAAATATTTTATTTTTCCAAATTTTTAAATGAATTTTTGTGTTTTTTTCAAGTTACAAATGCATCAAATTCTCGCAAAAGACGCCAAAGAAGATGATGTTATTGAGAAAAGTTCTCTCAAAACATCCACATAAAAAATAATGTGACAAAGAAAGCTGTTTCGTTGGCGCGAAAGGGTTAACTGAGATTTGCCTGCAAAGAATTTTCCTTTGCTAATTTTAAGTGCATTTAAACGGATGTAAAAATTTTCTTATCCAAAAATCTCAAAAATCGAATAAAATCGGTTAAAGGAATAATTTAAAGACATATAGACAAATTTTAAGAATATTTATTTAAAATTGACTTTTCTAGAAAAGTTTGAAGTCAGACTTCATGAAAATTAATTTAAAAAAAAATCCTGGGCATGTGGGTTTAATACATATTCGTATAATGGAGATATTCTAATATATTAATGTAGCTTTTCTTTACAATTTTCCTACGAAGTTTTTCTACAATTCTGTCATTGTATGTGTGTACGTTAAATAACTCTATAAAAATATTTAAGAAAAAAAATGAGATAACTGTGGGTAGATTCTTATCTTAAACGCAGACTTTCCCAAAGATTTTTCTCTCAGTTTTTTTTTTCATTTTTGGAAAGGTTTTGTGTGTGTGAAAACATTATAACATTCGGGAGTTTTCATTCATTTTTAAAGAGATTTTGACACACATACACATTGGAGAATAATCGAAGGAAAAGTCTGCGTTCCAACTCAGAATCCATCCTCCGAAGAAGCTTTCTGCCACTAAAATACTCATTAAGTTAGGTATGCTACTATTTTGCTCCCAACTGTACAATTGAAAGCTCTTCAAAAAAGACTTTCACTTGTAACTAATTTAATTATTTCTTCTGTGCTTTTTTATATCAATTTAATAGGGGGTATCCAAAGTATTGAAAAAGGGTGTTTTCCCAATGATAATTTGGTAAAAATCACTTTGAGAACAATAAAAAGACACAATCGCGCTTTTCTTTTCGTTATTTGGGAAACGTGTAATGAAAAGGAGAAGATCCAAATCCCATGGAGGATTAGGGTTAGAAGAAAGAGCATGGATAAAGAGAGGAAGAGAGCGTGATAAAATTCCACCCCCCAACTCCCACTAATCGTTTCAATTCCACACTAACCCCACGCGGCAGGGGAATTGCATTTCCGTTCAGTGGCGGAAAAGACAAGCGGTGAGAGTTGAGCATCCCCATACCGTGAGAAATCGCACAGGGGTTGGAAAAAAAATTGCCCTGTGTGGGGGCAGGGGGAGGATGAGGAATGGAAAGAAGAAAAGCCGAGTATCCTTTTTCCCATCGTATTCAGTCTCAATTGAATTATTCAGAAAGTTGTGTTCCTGCAGAGATTTGCGCACAGCGGAATTCTCATTTGGAATGAGATTGAATTTGAGAAAGTCTCAACGGTGCAAATTCATCCCCCGCATCATCCACCCTCATCTAACATACCGCCAAAATATTGATTCCCCGTGACTTTTAACTCACCTGTGCCTTCATTCGGTGTAATTGCATCTGTCATTTTGCCTTCGTGACGACAAACATGAGAATCATCCACAAGTTTTGTAGCACAAAAGAATTTCTTTTTTTTCCTATCAGCACAGTCCGGAGATGTCTGAGAAATTGTTCTGCATCATCTCAGACGCAAAAGTTTTTCACTGAAATTCATTTTTTTCCACTCGTAACATTTGTTAACTATTTTAAAGTTTATCTTTTCGCACTAAAATACATCCGATGTTCAGTTTATTCTCCCTTTTTTTTCTAGATCAATTTACTGCTAATATATTTATGTACATTGCTCCATACACTGTAAAATTAAATTCATTGCATTATTTTTTTAAACGATCTTTTATTCACATTTTTTTTATTTATTGAAGCATATGGGTTGTTTTTTTTTATTAATTTATTACTTGCAATTAAAAAATGCTCCAATTTAAAAAAAATGCAACTTATGTACATAGCATGTGGCATCAGCACGGAGGCATAGATCATATATGTATATGAGAAAATCAATAGTGGTAATTTGCACGTCTCATTAATAACTAATGTGTCGGTAAATTTGGTTTTTGGTGATTGTTGTATTACGTAAATTGGCATGAGATCATTTTTCGCTTACTCCTTTTGCATTTTTAATATAATATGCCCACCCCCTTCCCCTCCCCATTCCACCGTGGGATTTCCATTAAACATTTAGCCACACCATCCCCTATGTCCACATTGAAAATCCCGTTTTTTTGTAATCCTATGCCATGTACATTTTATGGAATTAAATTAAATTAAAATATACATAGAGTGTTACGCGTCAATCACAGAACATGAATCAATGAAAAAATAGTTGAGTGAGAGGCTGATATTTAAATTAAAAATTCAATTTAAATTCAAAATAGGGGATAGTGTGGTAAAGTGGGTGAATTTTTGCTCATTTTTTGGAAATTTTCTGAGGTTTGAGACAACTGATGGAATTTAGTAAGTCCGGTTTAATCCGTTCGTTAAGTCAGGTTTGGGTTTCTTAAGCCAAACTTTAGTTTTTTTTAGGGTTAGGCCTTTAAGGTTTTCAAGCTGGGATAGGCTAAATAGCAGCAGAGTGTATTTTTTGTAGTCGGCCCTAGTTCAGATTGATTGACTTAGAAAACTTAAGACTGAGCTTAAAAACTAACTTTGGCTTTATGAATTTTAGCCTAGATTTAAAAGTGTAGGACTTGTTTAAAAAACTAAAGCCTGGTTGAACAAAACTAGAAACTTTCCTAAAAATTTAGGCCTAGCTTAAATTACCGGAAACTTATTTAACTTTAAAAAAACTTAAGCCTGGTTAAAGAAACTTCAAATTTTCTTAAAAAATTAAGACTAGCTTTATAAAACTTAAAAATTGCCAAAAACTTAGGCCTAATATAATAAACCGAAACGTGGTTTAAAGAAACTTAAAATTCCTAAAAACCTTAGAAACTTAAGCCCATCTTAGTATTGAATTTAATCCAACTTTAAATAAATTCAATTTCCCGTCTGATTTTGATAAACCTAAAAAATCAATACTTATAAAATACAAACAGTTCGATTTTGATAAAAAAACAAAAAAGGAAATGAAGCTTTTCATTTCAAAGATAAAGCAAAAGCCAAATAAAAGCTGAGATAGAAATTTTTCTTATGTCCCCAAATACTCCTTCATTCTCCTCGCTGTTTGTTTTTATAACTCCTTGTAACGAATCAGTAAATCAACAGGATATCTCAGTTGGAGGTTCTTTAACCATGAAGGAAGTGAGAACTCGGAAAAACTTTTTCAGCATGAGATTTATCTTTACCACCACACTGTAAGTGTGCTCTTTGCACAACATTGTGATTTTTATCAATCAACATATTTAGAGAGAAAGAATGGTGTGTTTTGAAAAGCGTGAAAAGCTTTCCTTTTTTTGCCCCATCGCATAACCTTCTACACGGGAGGGAAGGTGTGAGAAAAGTGTGTCTCCCCGCCCATGCTGTGAAAATACAGTGGGGATCCGTAGTAAATATTTAATCGGTTCTGTTCCGGAATGTTTACTACGGGCCAAAATCTAAACTGGTGGATAAATATCCAAAATATTTATGCAGGCCTCTTCTGTAAGATCAACAAAGTCATCTTAGGTACAAAAATATTATTTATTTAGCTAAATAATATTAAAAAAGCGCTAAAATTGAAATTGAGGGGTGGCTCGTAGTAAACATCTCGGAAACAGTGCACAAAAAAGGTAATTATTGACATTTTCCTCTGAATTAACTCACTGTGGCCCCTTCCTAGACTTCCTTAGAAGTTTCTTTTTATCACAAAACTAAACTTTAAGGCATTTTTCACAATAATTTTAACAAATTTTGTAGTCGATCAAATTGAACACAAAAACACAAGTCAAACTTCATTTTGGAAATCCGATCAGCTAACAAATCGTTTCGATATATTCCGAAGCATCCCGATGAATTCCGAAGTATCGATATATCGAATACGTCTTCCCACTAGAGGGAAAAAATCTTTTGATCAGTAAATTTTTTCATTTGTCAGAAGAATATTCTTTTTTGGTCAGGAGAATTTGTCTCTTTTTTAATGAAATTATAAATAAAAAATTTTTGAAAAAGTTAGGTATCATCAAAATGCAGATTTACTCAGCATGAATCTAATTAAATTTAATTTTTGGGAATCTCAGCACTAAATCTCAATTTCTGTGAAACCCTAGAGCTTTATCGGTTAATTCTTACTCCTACTTTCCCTGGGTGTCTTCAAAATGGTTTCAAACCGTAATTTCACATTATTCTTTGTTAACTCCAGATCTATAATAGCTAGAGGCTTGATATTTGAATATGTCATTCACAAAAAAACAAGGTTTGAAAATTTATGAAACTTTTTGGAATTCTCATTCAGTTTACGAAAAAATTCCAAATTGAATTGAAAAAAAAAAATAAAAATATTGTTCTTTTAAACTAGGAATTGACGATGTAATATTCAAAAATTACATAATTTTTCAAATTCACAGATTAATTATCATTTTTTTTTTATTTTTAGATATTTTGTGGAAACGTATTTTTTTATCAATTTTTAAAATACAATATTTGCTTTTAAATTAATTATTTTCTCAATACAATTTTTTTATTCCTCATATTTTTTCTATTTAGCTCCGAAATTAGGTTTTGTAACATTTACAAATAATAAAATTTTATTCACGTTTCTCATGTGAAAAAAAATAATCATGACATTTTTTTTCATTCCATCTCACTCCCACTAATGTATTTTCCTATCTTTCGTCTTTCTCTCACGTATGTTTCCGACATCATTCTTTCCTGACATGAGATTCATGAATAGGACCATAAAAATATTTTTTTTAAAACTACAGCGCCATATAATTTGAGATTAAAAATGTGAAAAATGAGAATTTAAAACTTTCTCCTATAATACACCCACAATTTTCTTTATTCAGTAGTAAATAAGAATTTTAAGCGACTTTATTACGAAAATTCTTGAAAAATTGCCCCTTCCTCCTCCAATATCAGAAAATGTCTCAAAATTTTATGAAAAAACATTTTTGAAAAAATTTACAATATTTATAAATAGGTAATTTTTCCCTATATATCGATTTTTAGGTTCGATATATGGAAATCGCAAACTATCGTTTCTTGCAATGTTTAAAGCGGATCAGTGGTCACACAATGTTTACTTCGAGCCAACCGAGCTCGGTTTCAATTATGTTTACTACGGGCCATATTTACTTCGAGCCATGTTTATTACGGATCCCCACTGTAAAATCCATTGAGTGAATATGAATGGAAATTCATAATTATTTTCTGCCTTGTTCACTTTTTCGGAAAGTCCGCAACCACCCCCAGAGTATGATTGAATGACGAAGCATTTTCAATGCAAAAAAAATGTGGGTGGAAGTTTGCCCTTCGAAAGGAGCAAGTGGAGTTGTGACTTTCTGTGAAAGCAACCGGAACAATGATTGCAGGAAAGTCCTTCTCATGTCCTCTACATTATTGTACATAGATCCCACACACACACTATATAGGGTGGTTGGGGGTTTTAGCATCATGCATCTATGCTTGTCACTTATGTTTGGAAATTCTTGCTTGTTGAAGCGAAATTTGGGGTAATTTGTCTGTAAGTTTTATTGTTTAATTTCCATTCAAAAGAGGGGTGGTTAAGGGATGATTGGCTGGTATGGTAGGTATTGTAAAAGAAAATTTTGAGAAGGAAAATATTGCTAATCAGACACTTTAATTGAACTTATTATGTTATTGAATTACTCTAAAAATTAAAAAGTTATGGAGAGTTAGGAGAATAATAAAAAAATTCGATTAACCCTTTCATGACCGCATGAAACATTGAAACATTCGTTTTTTTAGCACAATATTTATTCTGTTTATGCACTTACAGAACATTTATCATTTAAAACGATTTCTTTGTGGCATTTTCTAAAATAAATGAGATGTATTTGAAACTTAGAAAAACAATTAAATTAGTAATTTGAATTCGTAAAAAAAATGTTTCACTGTCGCTTCCTTTGAAACATCCGTTAACTGAAACATTTAATTTCCCTTAATTTTAACGAATTTAGTTGTTCTTTTCAAGTTAAAAGTGCGGTGAATTTACGTAAATCAGGCCAAAAAAAACATTCTGACTGAGAAATGTTCTTCTGGAGCAGCCATAGAATAAATATCCTGATAGAAAAAACGCATGTTTCAATGTTTCATGCGGGCACGAAAAATATTAAAAGTCAATAGACGTGAAAGGGTTAAACACAAAAGTGAAAATCGAGCTTTTCAACTAAATTTCGTTACTAGTTTGACGAAAAAATTTGAGAAAAATAAAGAACATTCGTAAAAAATAGAAAATTTGTATTAAAAATTCCCAATTTGTATTATTTAATACGTAACATCCGTAATATGTACGTAATATTCTGTGTGATAATGAAGATTTTAAACATTGAAAATGGAGATGAAAGACGATATATGCAACAAATTGTGCAACACTAAACTTCACAAAGTGTGTTGTAAAGGATACTCGAACAGAGAGTGGATTAAAAGCTCGAGAAGCTTTCTGATTGGATTAGATATTTCCACTTTGTTGGGATTAAGCTCCATGGATTGTACATTAAAATTGAATGAAGAGAGACAATTTTGACATTTTCTTGGATCATTTTGTGAATATTTGAAGGATACAATGCGAATATTGGTTTTATACGAAATAATTAATGTGGAACACGAAGTTTTTTCCTCCTCTCCCACGTGCCCAAATACTATGGGTCGTTTTCACAGGAATGTCTCATTTAATTTGGCTTTTAACTGACAATTGAATCGGTTTTATGTTATCTATTATTGAATTATTTTGTATGTCTTCAGTATGGTCTGTGCGGGGTGGCGATGAAGAACTCATCAGGAAATTCAATATGTGTATTATTCATTCTACACAGAGGTTGATTCCTGAGGGTTGAATAGACGGGCAAAATGAATTTCATAACATACAGGCATCCTCAGAAGCGTCTTGAAAATTTATCATTTTACAAAATACATTGAACTGCGAGATACTGACAACATACGTCGTCTGCTGTATTATAAAATATGTATAAGGCAAACGCTATATATTTGATATATTATGCATATGAAAGAAGCTTCGGTGTGAATTCAACAAAATAGAAAAGAGGGGATGGAAGGTTCTTTGTGGAAAGTGCTGAACTGCTGTCACATTTTCCCCCCGAACAAACTTAAAACTCCACCAGAATGTGTCTCATGAACCGCACCACTGTGGAAGTGCATTAAGTACAAAAGAAGCGCCTTGTGAAAGTGATAGAGCGCAAATTTTGTGATTACCCGTCAACCATCCGCAATAAAAGGAGCTTTAAAGCGATTATGAAGAAATTTGTTCATGAGCCTGACACAGGAATTTGCACTTTCATTGAACATTTTGCTATATATAAAATCGTGAGCTGTGAAAAAAAAAAACACAGCTAAGTGTGAAAGATTGCCTTTTAAGTACCTTCAAACAATATACAGAGTGGTGGCGTTTTTTCTTCTTTATAACGTGAACCACCAGAATAATGAATCCTTATTCAAACACTTTAGGTGTGTGATGGAAAATACAAAGAAAATCATTTGAATTTAATGCCCACAAAAAAGGATCTTTAACCTAAATGCCCTAAATGGGAGTTTGGGGTGCATTTAAAAAAAAACTACAAGGCATAAAATGCATTCACTTTTGGAGCATTTAGAAAATACTCAACATTGCATGACATTCCGTTTATTTCCCATCATGCAATTTTCTCATTTTTTTTTCTCACGGTTCTCAAGTAAAATAAAAATGAATTGAGCAATGAAAACTTTCTAAATCGATTTTAATATTTTTTTTCTCACATTTTCGTGAAAATCGTGTTGTATGAATTCCCAACAAAATGCGCCGATATAAAAATCAGAGAGATAGAAATCCTTGTGGGAATTTCAGAAATATCCTTCCATGTTGATTGATTGCTATGTACAATACCTTGAATTTTCTTCTCTCAAACTTATTTACTTTTCCCAATGTAATTCCTTAGAAAAACGTGAAGAATTTTCAAGATAGTTTGGTGCGGAAGGTATCAGTCAATTGTCAGTTTAGAGTGGAAATGTTTTGAAAATTGATTAATTAACTTTATGTTGGTTTAGATTTGATTTTTCTTCCAAGACGGAAAATATAACTTTTATAATCAAAACTTTTCCTTAAGACGCTTCCTTAGACGTTCCTTAGAACACTTTACAAAATTAAACTAATTTTAATTTATTTATTTCATTAATTTATTTATGAGATATAATTGAAATTAAATAATTATGAAGGACATGACATTAATTGAGCTCAGTAAGAATTCAAAATAAACTTGAAAATTCGTTTTATTTTCATGGAAAAATAAGTAATTTTCAAACTAAATATAAATTAATACCTCGGCAATTTTTTATGCTATTTTCTCAAGAAAATTCCATCATATTTGAGCATGAAAACGTTACATTTCCTTTCCTAAATTGATCATCAAATAATTTTGGAAACTCTTCAGGAACAAAATTTAAATTTTTTGATTAAAAAATTGACTTAAAAATCGCCTTTAAAATTTCACAAGCTTCCAAAATTACTTAAGAAATGCTTAATTGATCCACCAAATTACACCTTTCCTTAGAAATCTTTTAAAAGCTTTTCCCACAAATTCATTTCATTTCCCTTTTTCCTCGTTTTATTTTGAATATTAAATTCACAGCACTGAGAAATTCCTTGATTGAGGAAAATGCTTTAATTCCCACCTCTTTAACAAAGCAGAATCTCTTTGAAATTCGATAAGGAACAACAAATATGCCCCAAATGAGTTGATTACCATAAATATAAGGAAATAACTGAACTGTAAAGCTGTGAAATTAGGCAATTTTCCCCTCTTGTGAATCTTCTAATTTTAAACAAAGTGTTTAGCTTGTATTTTAATAAAAAGAAACATTTTTTTCTAACCCATCGAAGAGCATAATTCGTGTCCTCAGAAGACGTTATAGAACGTTGTAGTGAAAGATGTCAAAAGGGGGATTGAAGGCGGTAGGTTGGGGGTGTAATGCTAAATGGGGTGAAAAGATTAAATTTGCATCGAAAAGAAGGAGTCATCAGTGAATTCAGGAAGAAGAAAGATGACTATCAACGGAATATTTGTGCATCCAAAAAAAAAGAAAAGGAAAATTCCTCTAGAAGTGAGCATATCGTGTGAACATTCAATGTGTTGGGGGGACAGAAAACACGGAGGAAAATACGAAAATAGGTCATCAGGGTGCAGTTGAGGCTTCCCTTGGAAAAAGGTGTTCAGGGTGAGACAGCAAAAGGAAACCGGGCTATTCTATGAATTTGTAATTCTCATTGAAAGTTCATTTCTCTTTCTCTTTTATCTATATCATATACAACCTCCGCCAATCATTGTTGAAACTTTCTAACACCACATCCTTTAATTTTGAATTTTTTTTCCATGAAAAATTCCAACGGATTTATCCTTAATCAACCATGGCAGCTTAATCCACACAGAGGAGAAAAAATTGTAAAAATTTTGCCGGGAAAATTAAACAAGGTGTAAGAAAATTTCCTTTGAATATTGATTGAAGAAGTAAATTAAATATTAAACTTTGTGAGGTTTTATGGGAATTTTTTTCTCATTTTTTGCGGAAAAATGAAGAAGCTCTCCATATAAAATTTATTACCAACCACTTTTTGGGAGTTTCATGAAATTTGCATGGCAAAAGCAAACCACTTCTCGAAATGAGCAACTTTCCGTCTCATCTCCCACACCCACTTTATCGTAATGAGCATTCATTTTTGAGTACTACCACCAAAAAGATTAAATTGCGCAAAGAATTATTTTCCCCCCAGAAAAAAAAAATGAAAATGATTTTTTTCCTTAAAAAAATGCAAATTTTTCTCTAAAAATTTCTGGACACGGACGCACACAAAAGCTCTATGAGGGGTGAAAATCCTTCGTCATAGAGGGTGAAATGAGTACGGAGAAAAAAAATTTATTAGCACTCGTTGGCACAAATAAAACAGAATATTTTATCGATTATTTCACATTAACATGAGAAATGGTGGTGGTTTGTGGTGAAAAAAATAAAGAGAAAATAAATATACCCGAGAAAATTTAACTGAGCGAGCTAATTTTCTCCTGACCAAAAGACTCTTTCTTTTTTTTCGAATCCACCCACGAAATTTGAAAGCTCCTTTTTAACGTCTTTTCCTTCCATGGAAGATTTCATGGAGCGTCTTTTTTGAATATTTATTTGAAAAAAACTCTTTTTTCTCTTAACTTTTCACTACAATTTCACAAACACTCCAAGTCACGTATGTAATTTTTTTTCATAATTATTTTGCTAAGAAACTTTCTTAATAAATTCTTGAAAGCACAATGTACATAATTTGCTATTGATCCATTTTTTTCATTTAAATTTTATTCCTAATAACTATGTATGTTTATTCCACAGTAGAGATTTTCAACGAGATTTTTCCTCTCAAACTCCACCATAATTTTCACATGCACTATTTTTCTTTATATATCCTAAATTATGTACAATTCACAAGAACACACCACACAATGTAAGTTAATGAAAAGTATAGGGATTAACTGGTTGGATAATATGGGGTGTTAGTACTATATGTAATTTTTTTTAAACTTTTTTTTTTTGTTAAATATTTATTAGGGTAAGAGTACAACACCAAATTTTTGCAGACTCCACAGAAACACGAACCGGTCCCACAGAAATAACTTCGGCTACTGAACTTGTGCTCCCCCAAAAATCATTCTCTACCGTATGATTCTCGTGGAAACCACCCCATAAATACGGAAGAGGGGACGAAGGACTGACGTAATGGATATGTGGCGCCGCGCAGTGGAGAGCACTCCACCAGAGGGTAAGTTTCCCCAGCTTTTGGGAGCTGTTGCGGCGACCTCCTATATATGGGGGTGAGTTGAGAGGAGTATTTTCATTGAGAAATATCAGTCTAAGAAGGATGCGCTTCCAATGAAATCTATCAGTATGTGGGTGGCATATGTGCTCTGTGAAGTCTTCCATAGCATAATATGTTGTGCTTACATATGCTTTTTAGATTTTCTGATGATTTATATAAGTAAATCCATTTAAAGACAAATCATAAAACATAAATCTTTTCTACTATTTTGTATTCTCTTTTACAATAGTTCTTGGCAATTAAAATGAGTGTAAACGGAATAAAAAATTTAGTTTTTAAATAATTTTTAAAGTTCCATAATGAGAGAGACTTTAATCTGTTTAGATGAGCTTTTCAAACCAAAAAACTCTCTTTCTTTGCAAAATATCATTAATCAGTGAAAGCTTTAATTATCCTGGAAAAATTTGGCACAAGTTCAAGTATTTTTAGTTTGTAAAGACCGCAAATTAATTTCTCGGTGAATGCAATTTACCTTACCGCGACTACCACTAAAAAGGAGTTTATTCATTTTGTGTACCAAATGATATCATTATCTAGTTAGAAACGAAAAAATTGGAAGAAAATAAATCAGTTTTAACTCAAACAGATTTAGTAAACAACAATTCATTAATTTTTGCGTAATTTCTTAATTACCAAATCACTTAATTAAATAAAATATCAACGATTGAAGCATATGCTGCAGGCTTTACACAATGAAGAGCTAAGAAAAATAAAAGAGTTTCCTCCTAAATGCATCCTGAAGGGTCCTGAACAAGAAAAACGAAAAATTTAACTTTTCTTTGATGTTTTTTACACGATTCTCTTCATTTTAGTATCCATCATGGTATCACATTTTGTGATTCACAATAGCCTCAACGGTGAATAAGCTCCTTTAGCAACTTTAGCAATGAAGACATTTTAACGGTGCTGGTTAAAAAGAAAATTGCAATACGCCGGAGAGAGGGTTGGCAGGGAAATATTTTATAAGGAATTTCTAATTAGTAATTCCACTCTTGTATGGAAAAATTCAAAAGAGACATCGAAGAGCGTGCCGGGAAATCTTTCTCTGAATTGTGTTGGGAAAATCGTTGGAATTCTTCACATTCCTTTTTTCCAGTTGTGTGTAGAAGAAAAATGATCAAAGTTAAATCAAATTCATGAAATTATGTTAAAAAGGACCTCACCTATTTCTATTCAGTTATTTTAATAACTTGCTATGTGGGTCGTTATTTTCTTTGGTAAATAAGATAGCTTCAAAAAAAATTCTCGCGTAAACAAACTTTGCAGTCAAAGACAATAAAGACGACAAAATATGATAAGAACTGTAGGAAAATGCAATTTTCTTCTTTACAATAGTTTTTCTCTCTTTCTCTTCAGTACAGAGAAATTTGAATATATCGATCAAAAGATATAAACACTCACTTGTGGAGCTTTTTCAAGAACGCTTCATCACGTACCTGGTGAAAAGTACCTCATTTAGTAGTTTCAATTTAATGCAAAAGGTGAAGCAAAATGGATAAAATTGGATCATAACAACTTCTTCAAGTTGTTGTACAACTGTTGCACTTTTTCGGTTGTATGTTCGTGTTTTTTCTTGTGGGGGGAAATAAGTGAAAATGTTGGCTTTTCTTTCTTTTGGGAATCGCACTACACCTGATGTTACCACTGCAGTGGAGACGCCTGGTGCAGTGAGCTTAATCTTTTCTCTCGTGCCTCACAAAACTTTCGGGGAGGGTTTTGCTTTCGCTGTATGGCACAAATCCGGCTCAGCTCATAAATCATTGATAAATTTATAATGCTGGAGAAATTTGTGATGATGGAAAATGAAATAAATTTGTGGTTGGAAGGAAATAAAGAGTGTGTGTGGAATAAAAGTTTGTGCAAATGTTTGGAAACATGTTTGGGGTGCTTTTTTTTGTTTCTTCCTTTTTATGATTCTCTATTTGTGTAAAAGGGTGACTGTCCCAGTGTGTGTGTTTGCGGCATTAGCCACAATTATGAGGTGGTTTTTCGCTCTTTTTTTGTCGTTCCTACCGCGCCCACTCTGTAAGCGCCATCCTTTTGCCTTTCTCTCCCTTCTGAATTTATAAATAATAGAATAGTGGCGAACACAATGTAACAAGTTGTGAAAGTTTTGCTTGGATGTACATTTCCCTCGCCCCACTTGAGGCCCCCCCAATACAAAAGCAACAGTGAACCCTCCAACTTTCGAAGGATCCTCCTCTATGTAGGTATGTTTGTACATTTTCCACAATACATAAATCGCTCAGGTGGAATTTTCGAATATTTTTATTACTATATTATGTAGTTAATACAACATACCTGTAAGTTGGTAAAAGCTCATTTACAATGGTTTGTCCGTTCGTGAATAATTTGTTACCAAAATCATTCCTCATAGCACATCATGGTAAATAATGTAAGATAAACCGTGTAATTTAAATACATAACATCCCTACCACACTTTTAAATAAATTTGCAAACTCATTTATATGAAATTTTACTTTCAAAACAGACAAAATAGCCACTCTTTGCGATTAAAGTATAATTTTTTAAAGTACTCTCACATTCAAAGAGATGTAGTTGGGAGGGAAATCATGCAATTTTAAGTGGGCCTCTGTTGCGCTCTTCTTCCGCTTGATAAATTTGAATAATTTATTGTTGGGTCACTGTATGGAATAATGTCAAATTCCATTGTTTTTCTCTTCATATTAAAACTCTAAAATTGTTAAATCTGCTTTTGAGATTTTCAATTTTTCACAATTTTTCCCCCCAATTTTCTTGTAAACTTTCAACATCAACAAAAAGCTTTGCCAACCATTCAACCCACACAGAGAGTTTACATATTGAAGAAAAAAGTCCACCCCCTTCAATCACAACTACTAGCTAAAAGCACAAGGAAAAAAAAATGTCCAGCCTGTGCTGAAAAAAGAAACGTATCATGCACGCTATTTAGCAATTATTTTTCTCCCAATTTAACAAAAATATGTAAAGTCTACGGACCTCAAAGTTGGGGTATTTTATATGTTTTAGCTAAGCTCTCCCTCACACGGTGTGGTATGGAGATGACGATGAAAATGCGGGAAAACGCAGAGGGAGTGGTAAAATGCTGCTCTTGACTGTTTCTCCTTAAGTTTTACTCGTGATTTTTTCCACTCTCTCCTTCATGATATACACCCATAAATTACTTTGTGCGGTCACTCATATTTCTGCCACCATTTTCGCGTTGCTCGCCTAAAGTGTGTAGAGCTTTCCAACAAAACAACGACGCTCTATTTTCCACTATTTTTCAATGTGTCTCGCAGCTTTTGGGTGGTCCTGTTTACGTTACATTTTAGTCCGTAGGGGGGAAGGGGGCAGTTTGTAAGTAAGAGAAAGATGATGAACGAATTTTATTTGTTTGAAAATTCACGAGAAAAGAGGTCACACCGAATTTCTTCTGAGCCAGGGAGCTTTTTGCATTGAAAGCTTCATCAGAAAAAGAGCTAACACGATTATTCTTGGTGAATTTTTCCTTCTCGTACTTTGTGGTCTGTTGGAAAAACTCCACGCTTTTCTTTATTATATAGCATTATTTTCTAGATATTTTAATTAGATCATTTATTTTTGCGAGATTTCACTTAAAAAAGAAAATGTTTAAGTGTCAAGAATTTATTAGATTCAATTAAAATAAATTAAATTAAATTGTTGTTGCACGAAAAAATGTCTAAATTAAAAGTTTGCTGGGATGCGAGTGAATTAGCCTTATAAATTTCTCTCAGAAAGATTCTTTTAATGAATATGATTTTGAAAGAAAATAAGAACAATTAAAAAAATAAATTTTGTTTAAAATTGAAGACTTAAACAAATTTTAAACTAAAAAAAATTAATTACTACACTTAAGAAATGTCTAAAGTAGAAGAAACTTTTACTAAAAGTAGACGCAAAAATATCATAAAGCGATTTTTATGTTAAATGAAAAGAATTTTCTTAGAGTTTTCATCATAAAAATACTAATTTTTGTTGCTTCTAATTTAGACAAAAGGCGCGTCTCCTTTAGATAGTCGCGTCTTTTTTAATTATAAATCGCGTCTCCATTAGATAACAGTCAGGTCACTTTCAAATAGAAGTTGCGTCTGCTTTAGATCAACCATATTATAGGTAAAAAAAAACAGAATCCAAAGAAAATAAAATATTTAACCCTTTCGCTTCCAACGTGAAACATAAAAACATTGAAACATGCGCTCTTTTATCCCGATATTTATTTTATAAACAAACTCAGAGAGTATTTTTCAGGAAAAACGTCTTCTTCTACTTCTTCTGCGTGTATTTCATGTATTTCTTACTAAAAAAAACAATTGTATTCATAAAAAATGGGAAAATAAAATGTTTCATGTTTGGGTCAACGTATGACCCAAAAAACGTGAAAGGGTTAAAAAGGAATTCTTTAACGGCTACTCAAACGTCGTTGGGAAATTTTGGAAATGCAGCCAAAATGAAAAAGCGCAACATTTTACGCTAACTAGCGACGTTTGGGCAATAGTTTAATTGTTAGTAATTGCTAAATATTGGCGAAACGTCGCTAGTTAGCGTAAAAAGGTTATGCTTTTCCATTTTTGCTTCCTTTCTGATACTTCCCAACAATAAAATCCGCATTAGAAATTATTTGCTAATTTTTCTTCCAACTCCCTTTACATTATTTTAGGCACTGATCTGTAGATTCTTTACCTTCCTGGAAGACACATTTTAAACATTGAAATAAAACAGATCCTATTCACCCCCATATTTGTCAATAGCTTTTAGAAACATTCCATTTTAAGCACAAAATTCTGTTTGATTTTTTTGTAACGCCTGCAAACAAATAAAATGAAAGCTCAACAACACCATACAATCCACAATATGTATCGAGGATGGAGTATGCTACTCCCTGCTGCAACATGATGCATTTTTTTGCATGTTGAGTTTTGTATTACATTCCATTCACACGACTAAACCCATCAATTATTTCGTGATAATAAATTTCCACTCAGTTTCACAATGAGAATTATTTATTTACCAAACATATTCATCGCATACATAGTTGGGGGTGTGCACTTAAACTGCTAAGGGAATAATACTTTGTTGTATATAATATCACACGAATTTCCGTAAACCACAAGAAAGAAAATAAAGTATTTTGCAGAAAGAGAATTTTACAAATGAAACTTTCAAAGGGGGGTGTTTTCTATTAAATCATCTTCTACATCCTGCCTCTTGTAGCCGTAGGATTGAATTATCTCAAGCTCCTTCTCGCACATGGAGACAAAATCGGAAAATTGATCAAGAAGCTCCTCAACGGAGGGAAGTTGATTTGGATCAATATCAATGGTTCCTCCGTAAATCTTTGGCAGGCAATTGGGTGGGACAAATTCATGCAGAGACTGGTAGTCATTTCCATGGAAGTAGATGCGGTTGCGTAGCTTTTCACTGAGGAAATTCTTGATGATTGTGTAGGTGGCATCAATGATGGAGGATTCATTGAGCACGTGGATACCCTTGATGCGCAACGGGACGCAATCCTGACTGAATTTTATTGCAAAGCGAATGAGTGATGGGCTCAGTGGTTTGAGGTGCTTCAGTGAGAGCTCCTGAAGATCAATAATCCCGACAATGCCATTGACTTGAGTATCGGGCTCCGTGCTAACAACCTCCATTCCGGCATTTGCACCCTTAAAGAGTTCCTCAATGGAGTAGGCTTCCAGATCAAAGTCCTTCATTATGCGTCCAATGAGAACACGGCGTCCTTTGTGATCACGACGCGGGGACACCATTCCCATCTTCATATTCGCAATGCCCACGTAGTAGTTGATGTTGAAGTTGTAGAAGTATTCCGGATGTTTCACTTTAATATCGTAATATTTCTTAATCTGAAAGATAATTCAAAAAAAAAATTTTAACACATAATAATTTAACGTTTTTTTTTAGAGTTATTAAGTTATTAATTTAGTTTATGGGAGAGAGCAAAAAATTAAAAGAATATAAAGTCTGTCTCTTTTAATATTTTTCAGATTTTTCTCATTAAATACGAATTGAACTTCTTAAGAAAAAAAGAATTCAAGGAGAAGAATTTAACTGAATTGAAAAACGTTAAGTCTTTGATAAAAACTGTATTCATTCTACACTGATTCTTCAATTAAAAATCATTTCTTGCTAAATTGATTGCTAAAAGTAATTCAGAACTTTGAATAAACTGCCAAAAGAAATCATCAGAAGTGCGTGGTCTCAATAAAATTCCCTTTTCCATATCCATAAGCGTTAATTGCTGTAATTTCTTTGTGAAATATATTCATAATGGGTGTTAATTGTTCTTCAAGATCATCAATCTGAGCCCATTCATGAAGATCAACATCAATGGTTCCCCCGTAGATTTTTGGCAGGCAACTAGGAGGGATATATTCATGCAGAGATTGAAGATCATTTCCATGGAAGTAGATTCTCTTGCGGAGCTTTTCAGTGAGGAAATTCTTAGCAATTGTGTACGTGGCATCAATGATAGAGGATTCATTGAGCACATGGAGTCCCTTGAGACGAAGAGGATTGCAATGTTGCCCATATCTTATGAGAAATTGAATTATTGATGGAGTTAGTGGCTTCAGGAGTTTCCACGAAAGCTCTTTAAGATCAACAATCCCCACAACGCCATTTACTTGCGTATCCGGTTCCGTACAGAGGATCTCAAAAAGCAGGTATGTTGCATAAATAAGGTCCTTGAAACCATAAGAACTTTGCATTTTTTCAATGTTCCTATTAACACACCCAATAAGGATACGACGGCCCTTGTGATCACGACGATTTATCGATATACCCAATCCCGCCTTCATAAAATCCACAAGATAATTAAGTTTGCAACTTTGAAAATAATCTGGATATTCTGCCTTTAATCCGTAGTATTTCTTGATCTGGAAGAAAATTTTTTATTCAAAGACATGCAACATATACGAGGATTTAAAGAGAAAATACTTTTAAACAGAAAATTAATTTTGTTGAACAGACATTTTATTTTCATTAGAGAACATTTCTAATTTCAAAAGGATTTAGAAATAAATTATAAGTTTTTTTTTATAAATTAATTTCCATTTCATCACATTTTTGCGAAAATTGAGACTTTAGGGATCGATTCTGTGAAAAATCGGGATTCTGTTTCTGTCCCGTAAAAAAATAATGAATTTATTGTTCCTGAAAACAGTCAAAAAAGTCTTAAAAAAAACTCAAGTTGAAATAAGAAACAAACCGTAAAAATAATAAATGATTTTGCACAAAACACCAAAAAACTTTTAACTGACGAATTGTAGGAAAAAAAGGAAAAGATTTTCAACATAATTGACCCCTTTACTCTAAAGACTCTCAAGCAAGAGATTTCTTAAACATTCTTTTAAACTCTGTACAACAAAATTTATAATAATTTTTGCACAAATAGTGTGAACTAAAAAAAAACTATTTAAAAAAATATATTATGTCGTTTAAAGCAAATTTTCTTAAGGAAATAAACCACACTCGGTCCAAATTATTTTCTTCTCATCTTTTTAGTTTTTAAAATGTTACTCATTAATTTTATGAATCCAAGTTTAAATGTTCTTTAATGTTTTTTATTTCATTTTTAGCTTAATTTTTCACACATTTTCTTTTTCACAAAATACTCTTCATTACGAAAAGTTCAAGAGCTTTCAATTAAATTTTCATATTCTCGTGCAAAAGAAATCTTAAACTTTATGTAGCTTCACAGCAAACATCGAGCATTTAATCCATCATTAAAAAAACAGCAAAAATTCACTTAAAAAAATCAACCAAAATTATCTTCACTTTCATTTTTGTTGCTCAACGTTTAAATCCATCGCAAAATGTTGCATTTCAAGTTTTCTCTAAGACCGAACCACCACAACATCGCATGCAAGAAATTAATTTTTAAAAAAAGTTGTCTCACCATTTCAAGAGCACTTTCGGGATAATATTTGCACTTTCGCAGGAATTTCACGAGCCAAAATTCATTATCGGGATAGGTGAGATCCTTTTCTTGGTCCAGGAGACGCCTTAGCTCGGCTATGGCTTCCTTTTTCCGCTCAGGCGTTTCACGGAGTTCACGTTCAGCAACTCGGCGGGCTTGATCACTCAATTCTGCCTCGAAAATGAACTCATAATTCCCAATTTTCAACGAAGGGATCTCCGTGATCCCAGAAAGGAATCTCGAGTCATTTACTTTGACCACTTTAGTCATTTTTTAGTTAATTTTTAAATTGATTTATTTTTTCTCAACGAACGATCCCGCAAAATTCAATCGATATACTTAACGCACCACAGACGACACACAACTGGGCACTGCCAAGATAAAATGACCAACTATAATAGCTCCAAAAATTGCCGTCTGGTGCCGACAAATCTCTGGCAATTGCACGATGAGGACAAAAAAAAGCTCATGAAATGAGGCAAGTGTATACAATTTCTTTATACGGAGATATTGCGACAAAAAAAATGAGCAGAAACCCACTAATCAGAGGCACATGTACCATTACAGTGCCCATTAATTGTTATTGTTTAGTCCACAAGGTAAAATTTCAGTGCAAGAACATTGTAATATGATTTTAACAGCAAATAGAGGGGAAAGAAGTCTTGTCCCCTCATGCCCCACAGACTCTCCACAGTCGAGACATTTTATTCATTTTATTTTTATCACCATTTAGAGGATTTTAAATAAAATATGTATATATATAAAATTACAGGGTGATGCAGTTAAATTAATTTTTTCTATGTATTTTTTTTCTACAATCAACTTATTTATTTGCTACACAAGCTGAGATATTTTATGACTTATTTTAAGTCACGATTAAAGGTTAATTGCGGTGAAATCTGTTTAGAATTTTGATTTGAAATTTTCCTAAAATTAATATGGGAAATATTGTAGAATTTAGCTCATTTACCTCTAAAACAGAAGAAAAAGATTTTCTTTTTATCTAATGTATCCAGAAATCTATTCAAAATTAATTAAAATTGATTTAGAATTGAATTGAAAATTAATTAAAGAAAGACTTGACATTTTTTTACAAACGTTTGAAATTTTTTTAATGTTTAATTTTAACGTTTTGACAATCCTTTGAAACTTTTAATATTTATTTTTTTAGTTTTAATATTTTTTCTAACATTTTCGTTATTGTTTTAACGTCTGACGTTCTTTTTTTTTAGTTTTACCGGTTTTTACATGATTGACCTTTCTTTTCGAATGTTTGGTTTCATTTTCTTCTAACCTTTGGCAATTCTTTTTAACGTTTGACTTTTTTTTTTTTTAAAAACTTTGTCATTTTTTCCAAACGTTTATATATTTTTTGAAAATTCCTTTTCCTTTTTTCGTGTTTTAGCATGAAAATAATTAGTTTTGACCCCTAAAGAAAAGCCTATACTTAATTAAAAGACGCATAAACACCTTCCTTGGCCAAATCCCTGTGATACACCCTGTACGCTAACCTCGAAGAAAAGTTGGGGTGCATTGAACAGAAATCCTAATTACTAAAAAAAATAATAAATTTTTTGCAATAATTTACCATTTTCTTACTTCTATATTAAAACCTGCTAAACACTATGGCAAAATAGTGATTAAATATTTCGCGGAAAAGGCGGAAAAAGTTAAAGTAATTCTGAGAATTCTTTGCGGAATTAAAGTTCAATTAAACATGTAAATTAATTAGGTATAAAAATATACTTAGCAAAAAGAAACAGCTAATAGAGGAAAATGGGCAGTTGGGGGAAATAATTCAGTCAAGAGTGAAATTACATTTTTAATTTAGCTATATTATAGCAAATTAAGAAGTTTTTCTTCTGAAATATAACAAAGAAAGTCGATATTTTTATTTCTTTATTTTTTCCAAAACCGTTTAATCGATCATGAGGAAAGTCAAGCCTCTCAAAGCCTCACCGTAAACATTATGAAATGCTGTAGAATTTTCCAAATTTTCCGTGCAAACTTTCGGGGTTTTCTTATTGTCGGGTAGCTCCTGAAGACAGAAGTCACAAAGTTTTGAGATTTTTCAAGCAGAAAAAATAACTGATTGATTGATTTAAAGAATCTTTGGTACAATGAGCTGAATTTTTTACTTCTTCTCAATTTTCCTTGGAAAATTTAGCGGAAAACGCGTGAAAATTCCTAAAAACTAGAACAGTTAACGAAACGGTTAATCGGTCCATTCACAAAAATTCAAAAGTTCAACGTGAAGTTGCTTGCAAGCTTTAGCCGCAGAATTTCCGCTGGACTCTCCTAAGACATATCTCGCTCATTGGAACTTTTCTCATCCATCTCCAAAAATTCGAATTTTTTCGCGGGAAAAGAAATTCTTTAATTTTTTGCTTTAAAGTTTTTCATGAAATTGCTTGAAAAAAATTTTCATTTGTGCCAAATCTCATTTCTTACCTTTCCTTCAGGTATTCCAAAACACTTTTCTAGCCGAAAATAACCTAAAAAAGTTTTTTCAGCATTGCTTTTTGTGTTCTTTGTGTGAGATTGTTCACTACTACAAGCAAGGAGCGAAGTTTACTTGCCGTCCACGTGAAAGTGACAAAAATTACATCAGATTGAATTTTGCATTTTTTTCGTGCTAAAACTTTATTTATTTCACTGCAAAATGTGCGAGAGGAATGTGGAATTGTTCAGCAAACTCCAGGAGATGGTGAGTTGATGATTTTTCGTGTTAATTTTGGGTTAAATGAACTTCCCGGCGAGTTTGTTTACTTCCTGCGCGGAGGAGGTTTGTTTAGAAATTTTCGCGAATTGTGATATTTGCCACGTCCCTGATCCACATGAGGTAGGGGGCAACATTGGTGTAGACTGCTGGTCTGCCTGAGAAGCATCCCAGTCCACTGCCGAAGGAGAGAACGCCAATTGTTGTCTTTGCACCGTCAGCTTCGATGATTGAGAGCCCAGCTCCGGAATCCCCTTGGCAGGGAGATCGTTCGTTTCCGGGTGTGCACAGGGAGGTCTGGTGGAACATTCCGGGGTAGCTGACGGTGCACGTGAGGCGTGGGAGCACCTGGGCGCGAATGTAGCGATGCTGCGTGGAAATGGTGTCTTTCCTGCTGCCCCATCCACTGACCAAGGTTCGTTGGTTGAACCAATTGGAATTTGCATTTCGAACAGTGGGCAGACGAGCAGGTGCCACACGCCATGTGAAGCCCACTGGATGATCCAATTCAACCAGGGAGATGTCATTCGCGAAGCTGGTGGGATTAAAGTGTGGATGCCTCACAATGTTCTGGAAGGTCATCCTCACCTGTCCGAATTCCATGTTATTCTGCACTTCATGCGCCCCGAGGATTGCAATTCCCGTATTTGAGAGTCCTCCACAGTGAGCAGAAGTCAGCACCCACTTGTCAGACAGCAGAGTCCCGCCGCAGAAGGCATGAGCCATGGGCAGATGAAACAGGAGCGCTACAGTTTCAGGGAATTGTCCCGGCTGAGCAATACTTCCACCCAAAATGTATCCATTCCACTCGGAATCACGATCCCGCGTGAGGATACGCCTGAGAATGGGGAACCAATCGAAGAAAGTCGGAGCATTCCACACTGGAAGTACATGGTCCCAGTTTATTGTTGTTGCAATCACTTCCGGAACCTCTGGTTGTACGGCATCCACAATAATATCCTCCGGAATGGTCTGGGGTGCTTCGAAATCAGCACCAAGGGCCACCACAGCGAGACACAAAATCACAAAAAACTTCATTGTTTCGCAAGAAAAATAAGAGATCTTCTGGATTTCTCCGAAGTTCTGGCGCTTTTATATCCCACAAAAAAACCTTAAGTCCTCTCCGATAAGGAACTCCGCACACTGATTGTCTCTGATCTTATCGTGGTGTTATGCAAGCTAGAGCCCTAACTCCGCGGAAGACGCAAATTTCTCTGAGTCACCCATCAAGCTCCTATCGGGAATTTCCTACACGCCTCTCCCAACACCTGGCGCTTTCTAATCAACCTAATATGAATTTGATTACTTCTCTTGGCTTCTGGGCTATCAGTGGGGATCTCACGGTGGATACCCAACTCTGCTGCGTCAGGCGAATATTTCAGAATCCCCGAAAAGTAATTGATAGTCATTGCTGATTTCTTGTTTAAGGGAATTTTCCTTTTCTTTTGTAATTTTATTATTTAATTATTTATTAATAAATATTTATTTTACGAAAAGAAAAAGTTTTTATTATTTCCACAAAAACGGTTAACTTATGATCTGTTTTATAAGCTTTTAATCTACCTTCAAATGTGCTTAATTAGAAGCTTAAAAAGCTCCAAAAGAAAGGCTTCCATTTCCCAGATACTTCGCTCTTTACGTGACTTTAATTCTTTAAAATATTTTTATTAGAATATCAATTTTATTTCAATTCCTCCTTTATAAATTTTTATTGGATTCTTTTGCACAGAAAAGACATTCTTAAGCCTAATTTTATAAGTCTGGCTTAAGTTTCTTACATCAGTCTTTAAGTTTTCCTAAATCAGGCCTCAGTTTTTCAAGTTAGGCTAAACTTATTTAAGTTAGGCCTAATTTTCTAGGCTGATTTAAGTTTTCTTAAACCATACTTTAATCCCTAAGTTTTTCTTTAATGAAACCAAAGTTTTTTAGGCTGAACCAAAGTTTTCATAAGTCAGACTTTTAATTAGGCTAAACCTAAATTTTCCAAGATCAGTATTTAGTTTTTAAGTTATCCCAAAAATATCTTAATTAATCCTAAGTTTTTTTTTAGCCTAGATATAAGATTTTTTAAACCCGACTTTAATGTTTAAGCTATGCCTAATGCCTAAGTTTTTTTTTTTAAATGACGAAGTTTTTTAGGCTAGGTCTAAGTTTTCATAAGTCATGCTTCAATTTTTTTTAAAGTTAGTCTTTAGCTTAAGACAACTTAAGCTAAAGACAGCCAGGCCTCAATTTTTTTTGGATAAGCTTTTTAAATTAAGTTTTTTTTTAAACTTCGCCTAATTTTTTATGCTAAACTTATAAGTTTTCCTAGATCAGGCTTTACTTTTTAAGTTATCCCTAAATTTTCTTAATTAGCCCTGAATTTTCTAATCTAGATTAGAATTTTCTTGAACCAGGCTACAATTTTTCAACTTAGGCCTCATTTTTCAACCAAACTTTAGTTTTTTTTAGTCCAGCCTTAAGTTTTCCAAAGGCCTTGTGGCTTGAAAAGGCTGGGGCCGTAAAGCTTTAAAATAAAAAAAAAAAAAAAAAGTTTTCCAAAGTTAGATCAGACTACATTTGGGCTAAATCCAAAATATCATTCACCTGCAACTGACTTAAGGAATAGTCTAGGTCTGGCTTATAGTTGTGAATTTCACCCAAAAGTCTTTACGTTTGAACAGTGTTCAACGATGAAAGTCCACTGATTTACCATTTTCTTCATGATTATTTGTACCGGAAGGGTAAATCTTTAATCTCTCTACCAATCATCATTGCGATAACTTTTGATTTTTGCTTCTTTTCGTCATCATTGAAGCTCATTGAGTCTTAAAATAAAATCACAATTTGCGAATTTTTCATATCTTATCGTTGAATCGTTTGAAGCTTCATTTGAGATTCTTCGTGTAAAGATACTCGAAATAAATGCTCTAAAATAGGGAGTTTGTGTCTTTTTCCTATACACAGAACGACATGGCAATGGACTTGGAGAATGAAATACGATCAATGAGCGATGTCGGTACCTCAAATGGTATGGAGTACGACGATGAGGAGCTCACGAAGCTCATGGCGGAGAATCAAAGCCTCAAGCATCGTCTCCACATACTCAATAAGGTGAGAGGTGGTGCTGCATTGAATTTGCGCGCAAAAGGAGAGTGAGAAATTCTTTTAATTCTTGTGATTGCAGGCAATTGCAGAGTACAAGGCAACAGCTGCAGTGTTTGAGGTCAATAGTCAGTTCTCGATACTTAATCATCTCACTGACATCTTCAGGGACGCCCTGACGCGTCTCTATGACGGGGAATTTGTCCACCTTGTCACGCTCGCGGCAACGAATAATGCTAAATTCGGCGATTATCAGTTCAATAGTGCCATGACTATTGCAAAAATCTTCAAAGATCGCGGCATCGGGAAGAATCCGCGGGATATTGCTGCGGATGTGATGCGGGAGGTGCAAAAGAGTGACATTGTGGAGAAGTTTGAAATTGCCGGTGGGGGCTTCATAAATATCTTCCTAAAGAGGTAAGTTCAAAGTTTCTGTTTCTTTTTTTTTTCATGAACTCTTCGTGAGTTTTTTTTTTATTCATTTGCAAGATAGACAAAAAGAAATGAAAGAATTGTCTTCAGTGGGAGATTATTTTAGTTTGTTTTTTTGTTGTTGCAATTTGCTCAGTCGGTGGCATTCTTCTCCTCGGGCTCCTCCACTTTGGGTGGTGCCTCCTCCTTTCTCAGCTCATCCGCGGGTTTGGGCTCTTCTGGCTCAATTGCCTCACTCCGCTGTGCTGGCTCGGTGGGATCGTACGCCTCAATTGCAGGGGCCACGGCTTCGCAATCCTTCTGATCGGTATTCACGAAGAATGTGCGTGAAATCTTGTACTTGTCCAGTGTGCCATAGGCACGTTGTAGTACATCCCCAGCCGGTAGACGATCACGTGTCATGAGCCAGACAAAGTCTGTATGCCCGAACGGGATGACGGAGCTGCAGGAGTAGAGAACGGCGAAGCCATCGTAGTCAGTATCGAGTACACTGTAGGTTGTTTCGTAGGCTATTGGTGTGTTTGTATAGCGGACGCTGAACCTTCCTGTTGTGCCGCGCCCAAAGAGGGTCATTGGTCCAGAGACGATTCTCTGAACGTTTGTGCTGCAAATAGAAAGGAAATTATTGGGAATTTTCACTCGATTGTAGCTCCTTTGTAGGGAATTTTTTTGAAGTTTCTTAAAAGACGAATTAAATCTTTTGAGCAGAAAATTAAGATTTTAGTCAGGAAATTCTGCATTTGGCCAGAAGAATTTTTTTCATGGTCGCAAAGAGATTTTACAGGAAAAAATGCAAATACGGAAGTAAAAACAATTTTCTAAGATTAAAAAAAATGAGAAAATTGAGATTAAAAGGGGCAAAATGATTCACATTTGGGGTTAAAACATTCTTATGTGATTTTTAGTCAATCGTAATGGTTTAAACTTCCCAAAACGAACTTAAGAATTTAGATTAATAATTTTTATGAAAAATTCACGAGAAAAATTATTTTAAATGAAGTATTCGTGAAAAGAAATAATTATTTCATGAAATTAAATTGATTTTTCTCCTGAATTTAAATTGAAATGAAAATGAACGAATGAATGAAAATTATATTAAAGAGAAATTAATAAAAATTAACAATAATCCTTTTTATTAAAGATTTTTTTTCTTTCCACAAAAAAAATCTTGACAACACTAAAATGAATAAACTCCTTTTGAATTTTATATTTTTTTATATTTTTAATGTTAAATTCCGAATATTTTATTATCTTAATCATTTGTTTTTAGATAAAAGAAACTTTTTAATTGCTAATTATTATTGGTTTGAAAAGAAAAATTCTTTACAGCCATTCGGATCAATTTAGCCCCTTCATCAGGACTTTGAAATTAATATTTTTTATTGAAAAGTTTTTCTAAATCACTCACGAAAATCACATTTGAAAAAAAGGAATTAATTTAATAAAATAAGAAAACGAAAAATAAATATTAAATCACTTTTGGGTTAAATTCGCGCATAATTGGGGGAAATAATTGAAAGATTTGAGAAGAAATAAAAAGGATTCTACTCACAATAAGTTGACTTGACCATTATTGGCGTAGAGTTTGTTGTCGGCTCGTCTCTCGTAGTGGACGGATGTGCATTTTGAGGCCAAATCCGTGAGGGTGAAGTAGCGCTCCTGCTCGTACCACATCCCAAGGAAGCGCTCCTTGTCGAAATCAACGACAGGTGCGTAGTCGGGGCATCGTCCAAATGATGGGAATTGCCCTGTTGCCGTGTCCCAAAGGACAAGCAAACAAATCACAGAAAGAAAGACTCCGTAACGCATCTCGTGCGGGTTTTTTTTGTTGTTGTTTAAATTTTAAATTATTTGTGTTTTGTGATGGAGAAAGAGAGCGAACTTCTTCTACTGCCCAACCACTTTGGTGGTGAAATAGACAAGAACTGAACTCGCGATGAGAACTTGCGTGTTCTTTTATACCCCAACGGGCTGAGAATGCTTTAACGGTATATTCTACCTTACAAGAGGTGCACGATAAAGTGCAAATAACCTCTTCGGGATGGAGAAGCGAGCGACCCATCTTCATTTTTACCTTCCTCTCCCACCTGGGCCGTGGTTGTGTGGGTGGCTTGGGAAGATATGTCGTTGGTTCCATCGCATCGTGCCCCCGCGCGCGCGGAATAGTGTTGTTTGTCTGGATTCCATTTGTTGAATTATCACATGTCAGAATTGCGCAAATATTTAATAATAATTATTTTTTACTTTTAAATCACAAATTCCCCTCGCGCACTATGTGAGAGCACCGTTAAGTGCGACAGAAAGTTCAATTTCCTCCCAAAGGCGCACCATCTTTTCCCACATTTTTCCACCGCATAGGTAAAGGGTTACTCACAGCAGGTGTCCACATCCACGTCCATCCAGCACACACGAGAATGCCCACGCGGATGGAAAGTTTTTCACTTTGTGTTTTGTCTTTTATTTAAATTCAAACATCACCTCGTGCAAAAGATAGACAAAGTAATATTTATTTTCTTCCATAATATTCCCTGATGTACAATGTGTGTGCAATGTGCATACGCATGCAGATAGAAGAGACCCTGGGGGAGAATTTTAATTATTTCCCATCGATATGCAACCACGAGGGATTTGTAAAATGAAATAAAATCCCGTGAAATATCTAAATTGGATATGTCCGAAGGAAGAAAAATATGATATGTTCTCTATAAATGTTTGCGGTATGATGAGAAAGAAGGGAAGAAAATTGCAATACAAACCAAGAGAATATTCTATAATTTATCTACATGAAGTACCTACATTCTACAGGCTCAATAGCATGTACGTACACACCAAGAAGTTATTGCAGAAATTGTATTTTAAGACAAAAAGTAATTTGTTCGATGAGCAATAACTTTATATAAACATTCCGCGCGTGAGTATTGAATGTCTAACATGGCCCTCCTGTTGTTGGTTTATTTTAAATTGAAGAATATTTTTGCAGTAAATTAGAAGGAAAAGAAGGTATTTAATTCTTTGCTTACATGTTGAGATATTGAAGATATCTAACGTGTGAGATCTAATTCGTACAGCCACTATTTTACAAAGAATTCGTAAATGAAAGAATAAAAAGAATAAGAATTTTACAAAGAATTTAGAAAAATTTATTTCATTAAAAAAGGATTTTTTTATAGTTTTTTTTATTTTAACCATGAAACGTTAAAAAAGAAATTTCAAACGTTGGAAAAAAACTGAAACTAAAATAAAATCGTTTATCGTTTTGAAGGAAACCAAAAAAAAATAGAAAAGAAACGTCGAACGTTAGAAAGGGAACGTCAAATATTTAAAAGGAATTTTCGTACGTTAGAAGAGAAATATAAAATATTGGAAAAAGAACGACAAACGTTACAAAAAATATCAAATATTTGCAAAGAATTGTCGAACGTTCGAATGAAAACGTTAAACATTAGAAAAAAATACTTGAAACTATAACTAAAAACATCAATAGCTTCAAAAGACAATTCAACAATACAAAAAAAAAACGTTGAACGTTAGAAAAAAATGACAAACTTTATAGAAAACATCAAACATTGGGCCTTATTCTGCGACTAAGAAACATTTGAAATCTTTAAATTTTGTACTCTAATTTCAAGCGAATTTCAAGGGTTTCTTGGTCGCTGAATAAGCTCCATTATTAAAGAGTTTTGAAACCTTCGAAAAAAAAATTAAACGTTAGAAAAAACATTGATTTATAAATAAATATAAAACGCCAATCATTGTAAAAGAAAGTCAAACAAATAGAAAAAAAATATCAACCGTTAGAAAGAAAACGTCAAAGTTATAAAGCACATCAAATATTAGCAAAGAATTGATAAACGTTTGAATAGAAACGTCACACGATGGAAAAAGCTTGAAACTAAAAAAAACTCGTAAAGTACTACAAACGTTTTAAATTAAAGTCAAACAATCAAAGTTAAATAATCAAACGTCAAATTTTTTTGAAGGGGAACGTTGAACGTTACAAAATTGCCAAGTATTAGCAAAGAATCATGAAACGTTCGAAAAAGAACGTCAAACGTCAAAAAAATTGTCAAGCTTTCGAAGAGAAATGTCAAACTTTCAAAGAGAAATGTTAAACGTTCTAAAAGAGCTGTCGAACGATAGAAAAGAAACGTCAAACATTCATTAAAAAAATATTTTTAAAAACTCACGTAAACCGAAATTTTCATAAATTTTCCAGAAAATTTTTTTTCCTTAAGTTATTTTCTTTCTTTTTTATTAAAGATGATTTTAATATTCCAATCTTAATGATTTATTCTTTCAAACAATTACTTCTGAGAGAATTTTTGCCTCAACGAATTGTTCACTTTGCCCCACTCTCCCCTTAATAACTTTACATGCAAAAACAATCATCATTGATCATCCCCATCGTGGCGAGGAGCATTTAATAATTTCAATTACATTTCAAGTACAATTCTTTATCATTTATTTTCTTCTCTCTCACTGTGGCAAATTAATTTCCCCGACTGCAGGGAATGCGTTGCGGGTCTCATAAAGAGCATCCTGGTGGATGGAGTTCATGCACCGTGTGTGCAACGCAAACGAGTTGTTGTGGACTTCTCATCGCCAAACATTGCAAAAGAGATGCATGTGGGGCATTTGCGATCAACCATCATTGGGGAGTCAATTTGTCGTTTGTTGGAGTTCTTCAATCACGATGTCCTTCGTATAAATCACGTTGGAGACTGGGGGACACAATTTGGGATGCTAATTGCGCATTTGCAGGATAAATTCCCGGATTATACGAAGACAACGCCCTCAATTAGTGATCTTCAGGCTTTCTACAAGGAGTCAAAGGCACGCTTTGATAGCGATGAGGCATTCAAGGCACGTGCCTATGCGTGTGTTGTGAAATTGCAGGCGGGTGAGAAGGAGATCATAAAGGCATGGCAGGATATTTGCGATGTCTCCCGGAAGGAGTTTCAAATCATCTACGATCGTCTTGGGGTGCGACTCATTGAGCGTGGGGAGAGTTTCTATCAGAAGAGGATGATTGCAATTGTCGATGAGTTGGAGAAGGGGAAATTCCTAGAAGAGGATGAAGGAAGGAAGATTATGTGGAGCTCAGATAAATTGGTTGGTTGAGATTTTTCTAAAAAGTTTTAATTTTTGGTGTAAAAATGGTTAAAAATTTGGCCTTTTAAGGATGGAGATCGTGGGATCCCATTGACGATCGTCAAGTCCGATGGTGGCTATACGTACGATACATCCGACATGGCGGCCATAAAGCAGAGAATTGTGGAAGAGAAGGCCGATTGGTTGATTTATGTGACAGACTCCGGTCAAGCGACGCACTTCCAAATGATCTTTGCGTGCGCCGAGAGACTCGGGGTGATTAACAGGGAGCTCCATCGAGTGGATCATGTTGGATTTGGTGTGGTGTTGGGTGAGGATGGGAAGAAGTTCAAGACACGCTCGGGGGATACGGTGAAGTTGGTGAAGCTACTGGATGAGGGGTTGCAGCGATCGCGGGATAAGTTAATTGAAAAGGGACGGCATGAGCAATTGACGCCGGAGGAGCTGAAGATTGCCGAAGAATCCATTGCGTATGGATGCATTAAGTATGCTGATTTATCGCACAATCGTATCAGTGACTACGTCTTCTCATTCGATCAGGTTTGTTTGCTCCCTCTAACGATAAATCATTCCAATCGTGTGATTTTTTTGCATTTAAATTGTTAATTTTTGCCCACACACAGATGCTGGATGATAAGGGTAATACAGCTGTGTACCTCCTCTATGCGTACACACGAATTAAATCAATTGGTAGGAATTGCGCGGAGCACTTCAACATGACGCAGGATCTCATTAAATCCACCGAAATTGTCCTTGAGCATGAGAAAGAGTGGAATTTGGCGAAAGTTCTCCTCAGATTTGGAGATGTTCTACTCAAAGTTTCCAAAGACTTCCTACTCAATCATCTCTGTGACTACACGTATGAAATTGCAACGTCTTTTGCGGACTTTTATGACAAATGCTACTGCATTGAAAAGAATAAAGCAGGTAAGATGAAGTTTTTTTTGGCCTTTTTTGCGAATATTTTTTTAATAGTGTTTCACCCTTGAAAGAAAATTGGTTAAAATAACACAAAGAATCAGTGAAAAGGCGATTTAGTTGAATAATTCAGTTATTTTAACTAATTTCTTGAGCCAAATTGACAAAATGGTTCAATGAAAGGATAAAAACTTTGATGAAAATGACTGAAGTAATCAGTGAAATGGCACTTTAGTGGAATATATTGATCCTTTTTTTTATTTTTAAAAACTAAATTGACAAATTTTCTTTTCTGACGTAAGGATTTGTTTTTTTATGAAAGGATACTATAGCAGATTAGATCAGTCAATGTAGCAGAAGATTAACAGTCAAAATAATTAAAGTTATTCAGTGTTAGGATAAAACGCTAATCTAAATTGTCAAAAGATCAAAAGTGATTCAGTCAATTTGCATTTTAATCAAAATGCTTCAAATATTTAAATTATTCAAAAATACTGAAGTACATTGATGGAAGATATTGACAGATTGAATCAGTCAAATTGCATTTTATCGAAAGTTCTTCCAATACTACTAACTTGAATTAGTCTAAAAGCAAGAAGAACTTTAGTGAAATTAAAAGAATGATTAAGTTAATTTATATTGAGCGAAGTGCTTCCACCATTTGAATTAATCAAAATATCTCTTCACCGAATAAAATGGTCAAATATCTTTCACGAAATTATTTAATCAAAATACCTTTTCACTGAATAAATCTGTTAAACATCTTTCACCAATTAAATAAGTCAAAATGACCAAAGTTTTGACAGAAAAAATAGATGGAAGATATTTGAAGTTTTTTCAGTTAAATTAACGGAAGTTTTTTTTTTAACAGTGTTTAATAAAAAAAATTAATTCCTTCCAGGAGAGATTATTAAGATCAATCACAGCCGTGTTCTCCTGGCAGAAGCAACTGCCAGGATTCTGGAGAAGTGCTTCCACATCCTTGGACTCAGTGTTGTTCACAAGATGTAAAAAAAATACGAACAGAGAACTTTGAAGTTTCATGAAGAAAATAAATAAAGTTCTTTTTTGAAGTAATTTCTCTTTAAGGATTCATTGGGATTTAAGGTACGTGGGCACGTGATATTATCCTGAAAACTCCTTCAACATTACAGCCTATTTATTTTTTTAATTTATTTAATGAAAACGAACAAAACTCTCGAGAAATCTTTAAGAGAAAATGTCAAAAAATGAATTTTAAAAGGAAAATCCTTTTATCACAGTCCTTTCTCAAATTGCTCCATTATGCCGTATTTTCGTACAATTGTAATGTTCTTAACACAAAATTCCACTCCTGTTACAACACAAACAGGACGTTGTCCATCAAAGAGGGTCTTTCTGCGGTATTCTATGCGACGATTAGCTAGCCACTGGACAAGCTGATTGAAGCAAGGACACTGCCAAGGATTTCCCTCAATGGAAACGTACTGCAACGTTGGGAAGGTATTTTCGATGTTGGGAATAAAAGTTAGCCGATTGTAGTCCATTAGGAGTGATTCCAGGCGTCCTAGAGGGTTCAGATGCTCAGGCAGGAATTCCTCGAGGTGATTGTGTGCCAAATGGAGCTTCTTTAGCTTTTTCAGTGGCGCAAAAACCTCTCGTGGCATTTCCTCAATTTCATTCTGTGCCAAACTTAGGTAGTCCAGATTGGGGGTGAGCTCAAAAGTTCTCGGTTGGAGTGTTGCAATGTTATTTCGCTGTAGCATTAGCTTCCGTAGCCGTGGAAGTCCTTCTCTGAACATTTCCTCACTTAGCGTTAGGAGGTGATTGTCGGAGATTTCGAGAATTTCCAGAAGAGGCATTGTGCTGAATGTTCTTGGTTGAATATTCATGATGTCGTTGGTATTGAGGAAGAGCTTCCGTAGCCCGCGCATTCCCTCAAAGTTCTCCGGTGAGAGGGAAGTTAGTGAGTTCTGTGATATATTGAGGGAACGAAGGAGCTTAAGCTCTGAAAATCCATTTGGTTCAATCTTCTCAATGTCATTCTTGCTCAAGTCTAATTCCATCAGTCTAACGCGGGAGAGTCCCATAAAGATTTCCGGGAAGATGGTTTTAATGCTGTTTCCGGATAGATTGAGAACTCTGAGATACGTAAGTCCCTCAAAGGATCGAGGATCGATGGTTTTGATGAAATTCTGAGCAACATTTAATGTTTGAAGCATTGGCATTTGACCCAATGCGCCAGTTGTTAGCTAAAAAAAAATATTTTCTCTTTTAGTTATCCTTTTCCACAGAAAGGATCCAAAAGGAAACCTACCTTATCCAGGGAATTATCCATGGCTGTGAGAGATTTGAGATTAGGAATTTCTCCGAGATTCAAATCAGGAAGTTGATTAAGGTTAAAATTTAACTGTTCAAGCATCGGGAGTGTGGCAAAAGCATTCTTTTCCACGGAATTTATTTCATTTCTACTGAAATCCATGCTGACAACATTAGAAAGGATCTTCACATTATCCTTTCGTAGCTCTTGAAGGGAATTTCCCGAAGCAATGAGTTTCGCAATGAGATTTTCTCTTTCAAACCAATTGCTCTTGAGTGCAGGGATACCCGTGTTGCTAATGTCGAGTGTTCTGAGTGAGTAGAAATCCCTAAATCCGTGATCAGAGATAATAAGTTCGCCGGCTTTGGAGAGATCCAGGTACTCAATGAAGCGTAAATTCGGTGATTCATGCTCGGCATTTGTGAATGAACTTTGACGATCATTCACAATGATCACCTTCCTCCATGTTGGTTGCAATTCCTTCGATACTTTCACCATTGAATCCACATTCCGGCAAATCACCTCAACACTCTCAACGTCCTGTGGTTCACACAAATCACCTAAAACGGCAAGGATAGCCAAGCCGAAAACACCGATCTTCAGCACATTCCCGACTTCTGTCATGACTGCATTGAAACTAAAATTAAAATTCGCAGAAAAAAAGTCTCTCGTGAAATGTTGTGGCCACGCAAATGGGAGCCAAGCAATTTTACACAAAAGCTCTAAAGCGCGAAATTACCTTGAACGATCTTTAAAATTATGTGATCGCGATCGAGGCGCAATGCTGGATACCCATGTGGAAGATCTCTTGACCTCCGTATTGATGATAAAAGTTTTTTTCCTTCGGTGTTTTTGTAGCATTCTTGCTGCTCTCTGCGATTGAGTCAGTTTACAATTTAGTAGAAGATCGCATTTCAATATGATCATATATGGGATTTCCCCACAAAACAAAATTAACCCAGACCTGATAGAGAGAACTTGTTGACTCAAAGTAAGAGGAAATAGGCGTCTCATGATACGAAGAGTCTTGGAAGATTTTTTAAATGAGAGAAAATTCAATAAAAATTAGTCTAAGATCGAGGTTTTAAAGCTTATCTTCCTTACGATCTTCGATGAAAATAGATCGGATTTAATTCTTGATTTCCTCTCTGTATGTTTCCCACAACAGCAGATGCTTCTTTTGAAGCCTTCTTTTTTTACTTTGTCATATTTTTTGACATCTTCTGTTTAGGAAAAGGCGTCAGATTGTGATCAAATATCGTATGAACACGAATTAGGGTCCTTAACTTCCCTAAATTTAGTTTTGCTTATAACTTAGAGCCTATGATACCTACAAGTTTGAAAATTCAGTATGTTGTAAAGGACATTATTACATTTCCAACGATAGCTCATGATCGAAAATCGGTCAAGCCGTTTAGCAAATATGGCCGCCACAATTTGTATTGTGGTTTTGAAAAACGGTCGTAACTCGATAAGGGTTTAACCGATTTTGATCAAATTGGGCTCAAATCAAAGCTCTTAAACAGTCTAAGATCAAAAGTTCTAAAAGTGATCGCTACGGATGCAAAAATTTAAAAAAAAATGTTGATAAGTTTTCGATGAATTTTCTTCTTTCCATTTTTTTCCCAAAGGGTGTTTATGTGAGTGAAAATCTTCAGATTATTCGTTAAGATTCAGATTATACGTTAACGAGATTCAAATTATTATCAAAATTCAAACTATTTGTTAAGAAAATTCAGATTATTTGGCAATATTTGGATGATTCGGTTAAGTAAATCGAAATACTGAGCAGATAAACACCCCTTGTTTCTTCCTTAATCTTGCTGCTTTTATTCTAAGTTTTTCTCTCCCAACTAATCGTTTTGTATGTCATGAAGGGCAGGGAACTAATTCTAAAGCTATTTTTATTAGGATTTTAAAAATTAAAAATATAATTTTGAGCTGACAAAGTTCAAACATTCGAAAAGAATTTCTCTGAAGAACTTTATGATCAGGAAATATCTCAAACGTTGCAGGAAATAAATATTCTTTGAAAGAATCTTAGAAAATATTGTTTTTTTTATTAAAACTCTTATAATTCTATAAGAAAATTTATCTAAATGATTTAAATATATAGTAAAGCATCTATGCAAGAACATTCCTTTTAAAGAGATGTATAAGAGAAACAATTTCCCGAAGATGTGGAAGATGAAAAAGATAAGAAGTGGACAGAAGAATGTTCTTTTGCACAGAAATTCTCTTCTATTGCACCTGGATTAAATTGAAGAACTTGTCTTTCGCGAGATTGTGCAATGATAAATGATGCTTTGATGCCACTTTGCCATTTACTTGTGTGCTTCGGGGTGCATTTAAAATTGCAAAAGTGCATCATGTCGATTAGCTTTGGTTGTATTAGCTGCACACTGCCCGCACATTCCGGAAAATCAAGAATCTCCTGAACTTGATCTCTAAATCGCGCCTTTGGAGAATCGCGCATTGGGATGCATGAGAAGGTGTGTATGAATCATATTGTTGTGGGTTTGCGATGCATCCGGTGAGGTGTGTGGGAATGGGAGAAGGTTCGATGGTTGGTGGTCAAATGGATGGAAACCAGTTCTAAGGTGTTGCACCTTGGAAGTTCAGCCATGAAGAGAGCGTCCAAGTGATTCAGTACTTGAGTGGCGTGCAGAGTGTTCAAGTGTGGTGAGATGCGGTGGTTTGTGGCGTTGTGTATTTCCTGGACATTGGTTGTGTGTGGAGTGTGGGGCGACACAAAGTGCCATCCTGTCTTCATTGGGGGCATCATGAAGTACATTGAGTGCCAGAATGTTGTCTCCATTGATGAGGTTCTTGCGGAATTGCAGCCCGAATGGGTGAGCGTGACTGTTGTCAATTCCCCCACGGAGATCTTCTCAATGGTGGGGGAGGTGCTGTCCAAGAACAGCCTGATCAACATTGAGGACATCGACTTATCCAATAGTGGCACACTCGACATCCGCGAACCCTACTTCCGGGAATACCTCAATCTCAATCGTCTCAACATCTCATCGACGAAGGTATTGAATCTCGGACCCAACTGGTTTGGGCGTCTCAACTTCCTCGAACGTCTCGATGCGAGCAGCAATAAGATCTCAGAAATTACAAGATCCTACTTTGTCAACACGACCAAACTCCAGCGGCTCTGGCTGCAGAATAATGAGATTAAGCTCATTGAATTGGATTCATTCAAAGATCTGCGTCGTCTGGAATTCCTCGATTTGAGCTACAATCGCCTAACGCGCGGAGAACTAGGGGCAATCCCGGCGCTCAAGAAGCTCCTGGCAAAGAAGAATCTCATCACAACACTCACCCCCAATGCATTCCTCAAAATGCCCGAACTGGAGTACATTGATCTATCAGCAAATATTATAACGAGTCTCCGAGAGAAGACCTTCACGGGCTTGGCCAACCTCAGGGAGATCAATTTATCCGACAACGCCATAAATGAGCTTCTCTCCTTCACTTTCTACGGCCTAGCCAATGCTCGTATAGCTAAAATTGACATCAGTCGCAATCACATTCATTCAATCCATCGGGATGCCTTCGAAGGACTTGGGCTGCTCATGAATCTCGATCTCTCCCAAAATACCCTCACGGAACTCGATGATTTCACCTTCTTCGGCATGGCGGCGCTGAAGGATCTCAATCTCTCCGGCAATCGTATCAATGAAATCCGCAGCAATGCCTTTGCAACGCTCCCCTCGCTGGAGATCCTGGACTTGACGCACAATGCCCTAGACACCATCAAGTCAGACATCTTCGGGAAGACAGGAGCAAATCTCAAGAAGCTGCTGCTGAAGAACAATCAACTCGTTCAAATTAACGGAAATGCTTTCCGGACGCTCATTAGCCTCGAAATTCTCAATCTCGACTTCAATCGCTTGCAATTCTTCGAGGAGAATGTTTTCCGGACTCTCCGTCGTCTGCGCGTCCTGCACATCAACAACAATGGGATTGAGTACCTTTCAGGATCGCATTTTGACAATTTACTCGACTTGAGTGAGCTCTACATGCACAGCAATCGAATCTCCTACTTTCCCAACTCTACGAATACCTTTCCCAGGTAGAGGGATTTTTTAGAAAAAAAAATCCTTTAAAAGAAGGTCCTTAAAAAAAATCTTTGCGTCCTTTTTGTAGGCTCTCAAAAATAACAGCGGAAGACAACCCGTGGCAGTGCGTGTGCCTCAATCGCTTCCTCAATTGGGCATCAATGCGTGGCATTCACTACGTCAAGGAGAAGTACAACGGGAAGCGTCCAGTGTGTGTTGCCGTCATTTCAGGATGCGTTCACGATATTGCCTTAGTGCGTGAGAAGGAAGTCGTTAAAATATACGAAGAAGCTCTCTTTCAGTATTTAAGGACAACGTACACAGGAGGAGAATAGCACAGAGCTAAGAAAATGAAGAACTGAAGAACAATATATACATTTTGCATTTAATTTTCCCTTTTGTAGGTATTAAATAAATCAAAATTTTAATTTTAGGGGCTAAATCGTAAATTTATGAGTCTGAATTTAAGAGTTTTGGTTGAGATTTTTTTTTAATTTCAGTTAATTTTGTTTTCTCTAAAAGTGATTAAATTTAAATCTATAAAAATGTCTGAAAATAAAGTCTGATTAAACTTTTTTAAAAGCAGCCAATTTTATATTCTTTGAGCACTCTGAAGATTAAAAATTTTCAAGGGGTGTTTATCTGGCGATATATTCGCAAGTTTATTCCGAATGTTTTTTAAAAATCTTATTCAGTTTCTTTTTAAAACTTTTCTTGTATTTTTTCAGGTTTAAAATGTTTAAAAAGAATGGAATGAGTTTCATTAAATTTTATGGCATTTTACGTTCATTTAACAAAGGACAGAACTGGTAATCGCTGCCCTCGCTGCCAGGTTTTTTTATTTTTTAAATCGTAACAATATAAAATCTATCGAACTTACTGTGATAAATTCGATAAATTTTACATCAATGGGCTAGAACACCTCAATTATTTCAAACTGATTGAAAGAAAATTCGTAAAAATGTTTTTTTAAGAGGAAATTAAGATCAAAATTTGAAGTTAGAATTTTTCATCATATAGTTTAGTAAAACTTACTTTAAACTGCGATTTATTCTTTTAAACCGTATTTCATTCGCTCCAATCGTATTTCATTCATTTAGACTCCGTTTAGTAAGCATTTAAACTTCATTTTGCTTGTTGTAATTGCATTTTTAATGCTTTTACTTTATTTTTCAAGATTTTATGCAATTTTGCACTATTTGGGCTTCTTAATGCATTTGTTCTTTTCTTTAATTATCTAATTCTATTTTATAATAATTATTCTCAAATTATTCCGAATCTTTCTGAATATTTTTTATTCAGATACATACCCCTTGGAATTTTTTCTTCAGAGGAAGATTAAAAATTTAAAACAACAATTAGTTATTATAATATTGCTGATTAGAAGAAATAAACTAATAAAAGAATTTAACTTCTATTGCAAAACGAAAATAGTAAATAAACATTTATTAATTTTCTTATTTTGCCTCTTCCTTAATAATTTATTTAATTCTTTCAATAAATAATGCATAAAGATTAAATAATTTTATTGTTATCTCTTTCTGCGTTAATTTTTTAAATGTTCAAACTTTTGATATAAAAAAATCTTAATTGATCTTGTTTTTTTTTTATTTTTAAATAATTCAGCAAAAAATCTAACAAGGAAACGTAGGAATCTCAAATTATAATCTCCAAATATCTTCTAAAAAATGTCTTTATTTACAAAATTAAAAAATTTCCTCCAAGAAGTGAAGAAAAGGAGGCAATACAGAAAGGCCAAGGAAGCTGCAAGGACAGTCGCCTGTAGCCTTATCTTCACTGCTTTCTTGCATCAGACAATTCTCTACCGTTGGTATCCACCATTCTGGCTGAATTGCTTCATCTTCTTCATCACGTCCTTTGTTGCACTTCGACGGAGGCTCTTTAAGTGCTTCATTATCCTTTTAATGCCAACGTTGATCAGTAAACGCGGCAGATCGGCCATTGTGGGCTATGTGTTCATCATGACACTCTCGGGATCTGTTGTTAACATCCTGAGGAATGTCGAAGTGACCGTTGAGTGTCTATCGTGTGCCCAGGAGCACGCCAAGGAACTCATTGAGGGATTCATCAGGGGGTTGAAGCGTCCTTTTGGCGACGTTGGACGTATGATTGCCAAAATTCAGCAACACGTTTTGCATTTTATGGAAGAAATTGAGGATCGTTTCAATTCTCTAAGAAAGAAAATTGCAACAATTAGTGAGTTTTTGATGAAAAAAATCATTTTTTGGGAGATTTTTATTTCTTTTCATGTTTATTTTCACAGCTGGAACGATAAGGAAAGCCTTTGGGTGGCTTAGGAAGATCTCAGAGCTCTGTCAAGAAAGTTTCGGTTCTCCATATGAAATTTGCACAAATTCCCTGAATAAGATGATTGAGAAATGCAAGGAAGACTATGAAATTCTAGGATTTATCTGCAATCTAAACTACCTCCTTCAACCTTTCTGTATTGCAATGGAAGTTCTGGGATTTATCTGTGTTGCAATTGATTATGTTGGAGACTCTGCATTGGCTTTAATTGAGCAATGTGAGTTTATTGGAGAAGTTTCACTTCAAATTTTAATTCTTAATTAATTTTTTTGATCGTTTTTAGTGACAGAGGAATTCTCAAAGGTGATTAAGAAGATGTTCTACTTCTACCTTCAATATGATTCGGATTTTGACTTTGAGACTTCTTCATCTAAGAATTGGTCACAGATAAGGCAATCAATCTCGCAGGATCTGAAAAAGAGAACGGATTCATTTATTTCCGTTGTTGGCTTTATGGAATTTCTTTCTTTAATCTTCATTCTTTGGCTCTTTTATAAGTAAGTTCTTCTTCAAGCTCTTTTTCCTTCCTAGAAGATAAAGATAGTAAAGTCCTCTCAGAGTTTTCAGGTATCAGACTCAGTACTTAAGACGCGATAACTACAAGAATTACTACATAACACAACATTTCTATGAAATCGAAGAAAGAAATTCCCAACTTGGTCGTGATCTTGTTCTGCCCCTTCGTGGTGAGGAAAATGATCGCTTCACAGATCTCCGAGCTCTGTGGTTTATTCGCTACGAGAGAAGTAAACTCTTGCGATCCTTTCCATTCCTTCTCATCTCAAACGTTCAAATCCTCACAATTCTCTTCACTGACTACATACTCCATTGGATTCTGGCAGCAATCAGGGACTACGAAAGTCAACATCTCCCGGCAATTGCTTCCGGGGGAACGGTTGTAAAAGTAACCGGACGCGGATCCTTGTCGACTATGTACAAGAACATTGCCGGGGAATTTGAGCCATTTCTCAGGGGCTTTAGCATTGATTTTCGAGAATGTATCCCGGATCCGAGTCCACCGAATTGGGAGAGATTTCGCATAACAATCTTCCTCATTGTCATCTGTTGGATCTTCCTCCTTGTTGAGCCATACAGTGTTCGTGCACAGCAGTACGTTATGGATTCCTTTCATCCCGAAAGGGCTCGCAAGAGATCAGCTTGGCTACATGAGGAGATCCTACGACGAAGGAGAAGTTTCTTAGCCATAGCTCGGCAGAACTTAATGCAGCATTCGCAGGGGAAAAGTGGAGAGTATCACAAGGAGTTTTTCAGGTAAGTTTGAATTTTTGTGAGAAGGTGATTTGTTCTGCAATATCTCTCTTTAAAAACTTTTCCAAGAGAAGTTTATTATTATCCCATTCAAATTAGGAAGTCTGTAGTCTCGGATGATTACAGGACTGCAGTCTTATGGACTTTTTGTGATTTATATTCATCAAAAGAAGAAAATAAATGACTGGAACCTCATTCTTTCACAAAATGAGACATTCTTAACAGCGGTTCCAGTTTTCTTAGTCTGATGCCTAGTTCCACGAGTGAAATTCACTAGTCAGACAGTCTTAAAATTATTCTTATGCTTTCTTAATTTTTTTTTTCAAATTTCCTTAAGAATTTCTTAAGTTTTCTAATAATTTTCTTAAGTTTTCTTAGACGAAAGTTAAGGTTTCTTAAGTCTGGCTATATCGGGGTAAATGAATATTTTCCAGTGTCCGAAGATGATCAGGAAAAATCATCGAAAAATATGCATTTAGCTTGATTCAGCCTGACTTTAGAAACCTTAAGTTTAGTTTAAAAATACTACAAAAAACTGAAGTTTCTCTTAAAAAACTAAGAATTAGACGTTTAGGTGTTTAATGATGAAGAGGGAATAAAACTCTCGAAACATCCTTTGTAAAAACGCATTGTGAAGCTGCCTACAGGTTTGACACGATGTCTCGTCCACCTGCAACATCATCTTGAAGCTCTTGAAGACTTCTTTGGAGGTCTTAGAAAGTTAGCCGTTTTTACAATTTAGCCCTCGAATTCTCATTTAATTCTAATTTAAAGATTTTTCATCTATTGATTTATCAACAAAACAATCTATATTTACAAGCCTCGCGGGTTAATTTTTTTTTACTTCGGTTGATGCGCCTTCGTGAAGGACGTGAGTACACACTGACGGAACGCAGCCACGTGACTTCGGCACTGCAGGGGGTTGTTGCTGTTGTCACGATAGCAATTGACCACCGTGTCCGCCAAATGGGCACAGTCATCCTTTCGTCGGGGTATGCCGGTATCAGAATCCACCTGATGCCGGAGACTCTTGAAGGTGCGCAGGAAATCCTCTTCGGAGCGTTCAATGGTATCGTGGAGTTTTCGTAGTTGCTCCTCGAGGGCACGATCATGACTAGGATGGGGCACAGATGGTGGTGCAGCTACAGGGGGGGCTCGTGGTGGAGCAACAGGCGCAGGAATCTGTGGAGGTGCTCTTTGGATCTCTGCAAAAAAAGTCGTTAATTTGAAAATATTGTTACATGCTCAACGTGCATGCATGCAAGTTGACCGTGGAGAGATTTTCTCAATTTTCTTACCCCGTTCATATCCCATCAGTCTATTCATTACGTCCTCCGTGACTCCCACAACATCCATTGAGGCGTCCGTTTTGGGATTGTCCGGCTCCACCGAATAGGAACGGGTTGTGGAATTTGAAGCACCCATTTTCCGCGAACGGACTGTTACCCAAGAAAATACACACACGTCAAAAAATCACTAGCACGGAACCCTATAAAATACATTAAAGTTCGTTGGTGATGTTTTTCTGTATCTTTTCCGTGGATAAATCGAAGGAATTCCTATGAATTATTCCATGAGGAAGAATCAGAGATTGAATTTGAATTTTAATTTTTCAATATTTTATTTTTTCTATTTAATTTTCCAGATTTTTTATATTTTTTCAAGCTTTCAAGATTTTTTTCTTTTTCAGAACAATTTGGGAAAGATTGCGCCACACACGTCTCGTGAATTTCTTCCTGGGTCAGCAGTGGCAGGAATTCTGCCTGTCGTGCGCTGCAACAAGCAACCAGGATGTTGCTTTCGAATCCTGCTCCCAGCTCCATTGCCGTGGGATCTTCTGCTCAAAATGCTTATCTGATGAAAATTTCTCCTGCCCACTGTGCAACATCTCTCAGCATCCTAAACATCCTCAACATTTGCAGCAGTGAGCATCATGTGGTTGCTAATGTGCAACGTGTGCAGCAAAATGATTGAGATTAAAGTGCAACAGTGGATTTTGATGATAGCTTAGGCATGTAAAATGCTAAATAGGCTACAATGTAGTACATACACGTGATTGACGAGTCTCGGGGGAGATATTGAGCCGATGCTCTCTGCTGTTAATCCTTTAGCGACAGCCGCAGTTCAATGAGATGTGGATAAAATGGAATGGAGGAGGACAATGTTAATAAATCCAATGGGATGTGCGTCCCCTTGGGGGTGCCCTTTGAAGGAGTCCACGAGAGAGAGAGACGCGATGCGCGAAATGTGTTGTGGCGCGAGAGACGCGCCCTCGGAGACGGTCAAAGAATCACACACCGGTTCAACGTGTACAAGAAACTCTCAGTCTCTCCGAAGCACTCTCCGTGTTCGGTCGATGATTTCATGTTGCTGCATTCATTGTTGGAACCGCCAATTTAATAACACAACAAAAAGAGAAGTTGCACACCTGCGGAACAGGGGCGAAAATTAATTTTTTCAATGAGATTTTAATTACAGTGCTGCGAATATCTTTGGTGGTGTTCCCATTGATTGGGTGTTTGTGAGAAAAAGAGTGTGACGGTGGGAATTGAGAGTGATCTCCTCAAGTGCATCAAATAGTAAATTCCTCATTAAATTGTTTATGTGAAAAAGAAAAACATTGAGGAGGATTTTATAAGGAGAAAAAAAAAGAAGTCAAAGTTGAGAAATGTGGTGTAGTGTAAATTTGTGATTTTCCTATTTGAATTTCCCGCCAAACGAAGAAGTTAAAAAAAAAAGAATTGCAGTGCTGAAAAAATGCCCCAAATGGAGGAGAATACGCGATCTGGAGGATCAGGAGGTACCTCATCGGCAAACACACTTCCACAGGTCAGTGCCTTTCACCTCCTGCTGACCCATTCATGTGAATTTCCACCTCAGCGTCAATTTGCAAATGGCAATGACCTTATTTATTTATTTTTTTACAAGCGAAAATTCTTCTCTGTAGAGTCACATTTTATACACAACAGCAGAAAAATCCCAAATCGTGATTTTCATTATTATCCACCACGTGAACAATACCTACATACCATTCCTATGCCACATCTCATATTGTTGTCTATGTAATGAAAAAAAGAACATTTAGAATCTCTCCCAACAAGCAAGATTATAACTCATAAAAATTTCATAGCTCAAGAGAGCTGACGAACGTTTTTTTTTTTCGTTTTGGCACAGGCAAAGCTTTTTATTCTGAAATTTCTCAAGAATTTCTGCATTGGCGCATTGGTGAATATTCCCGGAGAAATTGCACTTCAATTTAACTGATATCAATCACTAAAATATATTGTAAAAATTCCATTAAAAAATTACTCTATCCATCCACCGTTTAATTCGCCATTCCACAGCTTTTTTTAATAGGCTCTTAATACGTTTAATGATAAATTGTTGCTGTGAAAATGCAATTAAACGTATCATTTTGTATGCAAATAGTGAAATTGCATTTTCGCAAAAGTGCAAAAGGTTGCTAAACTCTGCAAAAATAGCCACAGCGTGCATGGAATGGAGAGAACATAAATGGAAATGCAAAAAAAAAGAGTTTTATGGTTTTGCACCTGAGAAAAGTCTTTTCGCTCACTACTGTGGCTAATTTTAATTGATGTTATATTTGTAAATAAATTTAAATCGTTTGATACAGTCGCATATAGTATTAATTGAAGGGGAAAGTAAAGGTTGACGCTTTGTTGATCTTGTTTTATTTTAATTTATAAGATCAAGAAAAATTTGGTAGGGCGATTCTGTCAAGAATATCCAAAATCTTTTCTTTTCTTTCAACTGGGAAGTTCCAAAAGATTTTGACAGTTGATATTTTTTCAAAAATCGTTTAGAAAGTTCTTTAAAAAAGTTTACTACTACTACTACTGCTACTATAAAGGCTTTATTCATATCGCCTTAGTTTTTTCGTGAATGTCTTGGTGCGAAAAACGGTTTGTGTGGCATTTGAGAGTTTGTGGCTGCAAGGTTTTGATTGAAGGATGTGTATGGAAAGTTGTGAGTGAGGATAATGTGGGTGGAATTTATGAATGAAAATGAATTTGAAAAGAAAATGAAAATATTTGAGTGTAATTGGGAAAGGCGGGTCCAGGTGTGCACCCAGTCAACCTGTCGGAGTGCACCCTGGAATTTCCCTACTCAGATTTCAGCGGAGAGCCCCATGGCATCTATGAGTTTGATTATTTTTATATGATAGTCAGGCTCTTTTAGACATTTTATATAATCAAAATTGCCAAGGATTCTGCTTCTGTGGTCGGAGTATTTTCTGCACACGTTAAGGAGGTGCATGACGTCCAGGACGTCGTTGCAGATTTCGCATTGGGGAGGTTGTCCTCCTCTCACCATTTTGAAGTTGTGGGTGAGGCGTGTGTGTCCGATCCTCAGTCTCCCGATGATCGTCTGCTCTTTCCTCGACAATTCGGGTGCGGTTTCTAGCCCTTCAGTGGAGTATCCCATCAAGGACCCCATTCCTTGTGTGTTTTCCGCGATCCATTCTTGGTGGATACGGGAGGTGTAGGAGAATATTTTTGAGAGCAGCCCACTGAGGGGAATTTCGCTGAGATCCTGTGAGATTTTATTTGCTGCTTCTTTTGCTTCTTGGTCAGCTTTGGTGTTTCCTTCAATTCCCTTATGACTGGGGATCCAGGCCAGCTTTATCCTCCCGCCTGAGGATATTAATGAGGATCTAATTTTGGAGATTATGGGGTGGCAGTTTTTGATGTTGAGAATTCCAAGAAGACAGGAAAGTGAATCGGAAAAAATTACCCAGACCACATCAGGGATTTCGCTGCAGTGTTCGACGGCCAGACTGATGGCTCTGCATTCTAGCTCAAATATGTTGTACTCATCATCACATTTGTAGTTTACTATATTGGTGTTCATGGAAGTGACAGCAAGTCCTTTCTTTTTATCATCTGCCGATCCATCGGTGAAAACCATCTGGGAGTGAGTAACATTGAGTTTAGAGCAAAGCTCATCAAAAAATCCCTTCACCTCTATTTCTGGAGCCGTTTTGAGGTGGAAAGCGGTAAGGGAGAGGTCTATCCATTCCTCTTCGAGGAGCCATGGAGCTTCACGGGATACTAGTTTTGGAATTAATGGGTTTTCTCGCAGGAGATTGTTGTGGATGGTATTTACGGCTTCACCAAAGTACCCTCTGAAGTGTAGGGCTTCTTCAGGATATTTTATTTCATTGTGGCCCAATGTACCAGGAGTACTCAGGATTCGTGCAGCTGTTTTGAAGCATTGGATTTTCCACTGTAGGTCTATAGGAGGAGCACCAATATCGGCCAAGATATTGGGCACACGTGAAGTTCGAAAAGCTCCAGAAGCTAAGCGGAAGCCTTCGTTGTAGGATCCTATTAGGGGTTTTATAGAAGTATGACATGCTACAGAGTAGATCTCAGCTCCGTAGTTTAGCTTCGGGATGATCCAAGCCTTATGAACGGTTTTAAGGGATTTCCTATGCCCTCCCCATTTTAAACCCGATAGACATCTGAGAATATTTAACTTATGGCTGCATGCAGTTTTTATATCCTTAATATGTTTTTTAAATTTTAGTTTTCGGTCTAAAGTAACTCCCAAAAATTTATATGATTCATCATACGGGATGGCGGTGTCTCCAAAGTGGAGTGATTGTCCTAAGCATTTCATCGGGTTTTTCTTACAGAAGTGGACAGCAGCAGTTTTTCTTTTTGAGAATTGAAACCCATTTATTTTTGCCCAATTTTCTATTTCATCAATTTTTGTTTGAAGCTTTTCGTCTATTAAGGATCTATCTTTCCCACTACAGTAGATTGCTATATCGTCAGCATATAAGAGGAGATTCACATTAGAGTTGACCGGAAAAAGGTCCTGGATGCTATTTATGCCTATTAAGAATAGGATAACAGATAGAACTCCTCCTTGTGGGGTTCCATTTTCGAACGAGTGTGGGTCTGAGGATTTTCCATTTACAAAAATCCTAGCTTCCCTCCTTTCCAAATAGAACTCGATAAAAGAAAGTAGATTGCCTCCAATATTCCACTTGATGAGCTGCTTCATAATTGTTGGCTTCCAGATTTTGTCATAGGCTTTTTCTAAGTCAAAGAACACACATGTAGTATGGTGATTTTTGTCCCAGCTTTTATAGATAGTGTATGTGAGTTTTAGGAGAGAATTTATAGTAGATCTACCCCTTCGGAATCCGGATTGTGATGGAGATAAAAGGCCATGTGACTCGAGTACCCAGTTTAATCGAAAGCTTGCCATCCTTTCGAAAACCTTTAATTCACAATTTGTGAGGGATATCGGACGATATTCAGGATTAATCGGTGTTTGGTCCTTGAATTTTGGAATAGGGATAATATTTGCTGAGGTCCAGTTGTTAGGGTAAGTTCCTTGAATCCACATTTGATTGAAGAAATATAGAATACTTTCTTTAGTTTCTTTTGAGAGATTTCTCAGCATATTGTAGGATATATTGTTTGGCCCAGTTGATTTTCCTTTGCTTTTTGTTAGAGCCCCGTCGAACTCTTTTGTGGTGAATGGAAGGTCAAGTTCAGGGTAGTGGTTTCTTTTCGGCAAAGTTGTGATTTCCTGTGAGATAATATTTTTGCTGTGTTTTTGATCAGAAGAGAGTATTGAATCTGAAGAGTGTATAGTGAATCTTCTCCCAAGTGCATCCGCCATTTCTTTCGTGTCTGTGATGATAGCATTGTTTTCTCTAAGAAATTTTATTTGTTGATTGTGGTTGCTTTTTATGGACCTCACTCGTCTCCACATCTCTGCAGTTGAAGTTTCCGGGTTTATCTCCTGAAGAAATTCATGCCAAGATTCTTTCTTTGCATCATTTATAAGATTATCTACTTCCTCTACCGCTCGGAGATATTCATCCCGTTGTATTGTCATGGGGTGCCTTTTAAAGCGCCTTAGAGCTCTTTTCCTTTCCTTGATAGCATTTTTGATGTCGTTGTTCCACCACGGGACTTTCCTCCTTCTATCATTTCCAGAAATTTTAGGGATTGATTCACAGGCTGCGCTGTATATCTTATTGACAATAAATTGATATTGATCTTCTATGCTGGAGTCTAGATCCATCTCATTTAAATTTGAAAGTGCTGTAAATCTGTCCCAATCGGCTCCTTTCTCGTTCCATCTTTCTACAGGGGAGGGTAGTTGTGGTGCATGTGTTATATCTGAGATGATAATTGGGATATGGTCGCTCCCACAGAGGTCACTATGTGTAGTCCAAGTAATATTTCCGGCAAAAGAGTTGTCAGTGATTGATATATCAACTGCATTAAATGTATCATGTGCTAAGGAAAGATTAGTGAATGTACCATTATTCAGGACGACAAGATTTTCCTCTTCTAGGATTTCTTGGATAGCTTTACCCTTTTGGTCGAGCCTGTTACTCCCCCATAAGGGATTTGAAGCATTAAAGTCTCCCATGATTATGAATGGGCGGGGGAGTTGTCGTATTAGGTGGCTAAGTTGATTTTTGGGGAGGTTGTCTTGAGGTCGATTGTAAAATGAAACCAGAGTTAATTTATGTAGCCAATTTAATTTTATTGCAATGAATTCTAGAGGGGAATTTATAGTAATTTCTTCATAGTGCCACCCATCTTGAATAAGTAGAGCAACACCGCTGCTTCTTGTCGGATTCTCAGCAGAGTTGTAGAAGACTCCTGAATAACCTTTGAGGAAGGGTGTATTTCCATTATCATTAAGATGTGTTTCTTGCAGGGCGATTGCAATTGGTGAATATTCTTTGATGAGTAGTTCCAATTCTGGTTTTCTTCTCCAGTAACCTCGGCAATTCCATTGGATGAAATTGTTGGCCAATTGAGTTCGGGCTGTTGTGATGTTGTTTGAGTTCTGTGATGCGGCAATTGGACTTTGTTGTGTGTTTGTGGATCCATTGTTATCAACTAGATCCATTATAATTGTGATTGGTCAATTGGAGGCCCCTCTCCTGGTCCTGAAGAGCTTTGGCCTTCCAAAATGTTTTGTGCGGGGATTGCTAAAATTTTTCGTGGTTGTCGTCTCCCGGGGGAGGTTGGACATTCATTGCAGGAGCCAGAAGAAGATTCTGGCCGCCCCCTTTTAAAACCTCTCAGTGGGCTTATCTCCATGGAGGTTGAGGACTCTGTATGAGATGGAGAGGTGCACCTCCCATCCTCAGAGCTCACTTCATAGGGAATTTCTCGAGAGATTTTGTGTTTGTGCGAAATTTTTTTAATTTCATTATTTTGTGTGGTGTTTGAAACATTTTCTGTTTCTGTATTTTGTGTGGTGGGGGTTTGTACCTCCTGTTGTTCATTTGGAGGTGTAGAGGTTTCATTGATCTCCTCCGCCGACTCAGACGAATCCGCAAATCCTTTGAAACCGCGAGCCTCCAAATCTGCAATATATTTTTTCTGGGATTTGGCCAGGTGGGTGCTTGCTGGGTTAATTGTTTTTGGTGTCTTGTTTTTTGATTTTGGGGATGAATTTTTCTGGGTGTGTGTTTCTGCATTTTTTGTGTGTTTGGATGTTTTCGCCTCGTGTGTGTTTTGTGCATCTGATTGTGCGAGATTGTCATTATGAGATTGTGATTCTTTTGGGTTTATCGGATTGGATTGGTGTGCAGATGAATCAGTGTGGTGTTTGGAGTTTGTTGCATTAGGGCCTTTGTGTGTGAGTGGAGGGGATTGCTTAACAACTTCAGCGAAAGATTTCAAACCCAACTGGTTTATTCTGTCGATAACCGTAGGTTTGGATCCATACTTCTGGAAGAAAAGCTTTCTTGCTGTACCAAGTGATACTTTTTCAGTGACTTTAATAGTGTTGATACCCTCGAGGAGTATGTATTCGGGGCATAGACGATCATAGCTCGGGTGCGAACCGTGGCAATTTACGCAAGACGGGGGATTTTTGCATGGTTGTTCAGAGTGAGCACTCAATTTTAATCCGCACCGACCGCATACTGGTTCTTCAATTTTGCACCACTTTTTTGTGTGGCCCAACACAAAGCATGTGGGGCATCTCATTGGTGATGGGACGTGTAACCGGACGGGAACACGCAAAAAACCGACATCAATTGTTTCAGGGACCTCATCAAGATCAAAAGTGAGCAAGTGTACAGGGGAGTCCACAAGTTTCCCGCATGCATCGCGAGTCTTCATGCATTCGATGTCGGTGATCTTTTGGGACGCGAGGCGCTCCAAGATCTCCTTCTTCTCGATGCCAATTAAATATTTGCAATGGATCCTACCTTGAACCGCATGTTTCTTGTCCTCCTTTACCTCGACCTTGATACCAGCCATGGATGTTGTCTTCTTGATTGAGTCATAATCCTCTTGGGATTTTGGAGTGATTAAAAAGTCGCCACTCGGGAGCCAAGACACGTGGGCAATCCCCGTAGGGGAGAGCACCTGGAGAGCATCATAGGCTTGGAACACATTAAGTTTCTTTAGCTCTTTGTTACCATTGGTAACCAACAGGTGTTTCCCAAATTTTTGGGTATTAAAGAAAGTTTTTGTTGTAAGGGAGGGAAAACCTCCCTTATGAATGTCCGTTAACACATCCATTGGGGGGAGCCCCCCCAAGGGCAAAAAATATTATTTATTTATTTAGAAAAATTATTTTTGATTTTAGAGAAAAGGAAGGATTTATTGAGGATTTAGTGTTAGGTTTGTGGGATTTGCAGCCACTTCACAATTTTTCACTTTCACTCACTTTAGCGCGGACTGACTTTTTTATACGCCCGATAGCGACCGAGGTCTAATAGGGACTGAAAAAAAAAAAAAAAAAAAAAAAAAAAAAAAAAAAAAAAAAAAAAAAAAAAAAAAAAAAAGTTTAGAAAAGTATTTTCTAAGATTTCTAACGAATAAAAATGAGTTGTCAAAATCTTGCAATATTTTTCTCAGAATACCAAAAATCTTATAAAACCGGATAAAGTTCTTTTCAGAAATTAAAATATTGAGAATTAAAAAAATATATTAAAGGGGATTTATGAGAGTCAGAGCATCTTAGAAGAACAATGTACAATTTTTCAAAATAAATTTAATTTGAAATTTTCTCCCTTAAACAATTTTTCTTCCCACCACTACGGGGAAAATATGATTAATTAATCTTCCAACGTTGGCAAACAACTCTCAAGTTAATTAAATTTTCTTTGAATTAAAAGAAATCATTTTTCTTCTCAACTTTATATCAATACAGAGAGTTTTTTTTCTTAGCTAACATGACGTCTTTTTGCAGAAAGAAATATCTGTGCATGTAGCACAATATATACAAAGATTAATTGCCATGGGGATTCAATAAACTTAGCGATATCTCAATTTTGCATGCACTGCACGAAAATTTCATGATGAATTTTCACGATGAATTTTCCAACGAATGAATCTGAAAATGCTCAGTGGAGGTTGAAAGATATCGAAGTGAATATGTCTGGCTTCTTGTGCCAGACATCATTGTTCTTCTCACACTCTGCGTGGAAAATACATATTTTTCTCCACTCTGCCAATGGGGAAAACCCAACCCTCATCATCTCCAAAAGAGAAAAACTATTTGAGACATTTATTTCAATTTCATTTTCCACGACAAATGTTTATTTTTCGTTGTAGAACTTTTTTAAATTGGAATTGACAGAATTTTGCTGATAAAATTATAAGAATTAACCCATCAAAAGAACACTAAATTATAAAATCTTCACGCACGAGAAATGCATTAATATTTGTTAGAGTTTCGTGTTGATGACAAAGAACACAAAAAAATCCAGAAATGCGGGTTTTTCATCAAACACTTCATGGGTTTTAATTAGAAATAATTTTCTGCACGTTATTCTTCCTATATACTTAAAAATTTCCCGCATATTTTACACCAGAATTCAAAACAAGAATTTCCTTCACCCTCAGCTTAAACTCACTTTAATATTCTCCTCACATATTTTTTTAAACAAATTTTTATGTAACAAGAATTTTTTATACCATCCCCCTTCGAAGAATCTTCCTGAAAAGAGCAAAGAACTTTTCAGCAAAACACATTTTATTATTTTGAATGAGAATTCTCGTGATCTTCACCCAGCAATCATTTTAATTCGTAAAGAAATTTCTTTTTGAGACTCGCGTGAGCCATTCAATTTGCCATCTCTTTAGTTGAGTTAGTTTATATAAAAAAAACTCTTCACGACAAGATCAAGATTTCTTCTTCTTTACAAAATTTCATGATGTTTTTGCGATGTACAATTAAAATTTTATATTTCCGACATTAAATGGGGGAAGGGAGAAAAAGAAACATAACTCATCGTCTCGCCAAAATGGAAATAATAATAATTTAGAAAAATGGGAGAGAAACACTTTTGTGGACAGCACTCCAAAACATTTAATTAACCTTCTCTGTGCCTCAAACTATCTTGCCCTCCTTCTTGTCATGCCGGACCGTTGTTTGGTGGAGGAGCAGAAAAACTAATTCAGAGATGGGTCGTTCGCAAAAAAAATGAGCTCAATCATCAAATATTCTATTACACAATAGTCCGCATGTTTAGGTAAAAAAAAACAAATTCTTATGAATATTAATGCAAAATCCCAGGGGCGTAATCAGGGAGGATGTTTGGGGGGAGGGGTAATGAGACACATTAAGAATTCAAGAAGTTTGGATTTTTCTTTATAAGTTAAAATTGAATAATTTCAGACTGAAATTTAAATGAAAATTTATCAAAAAGAATTTTAAACATCTAACGATAGAAATGCAAAATATTTGAAAGAAAGTTTTACACTGTAGAAGAGAAACGTTAAATGTTAAAAAGAAACTTTTACTGCAACAAAGAAAATGTCAAACGTTTGAAGATAAAAGTCAAATGTTAAAAATAGAAACGTCAAATCTCAGAAAAAGAACGTCAAACGCTAGAAGAGAAATGCCAAATGTTAAAAAAAAAAACGTTTAACGTTTGAAAGATATACGTCACTCTTTAGAAGAGAAATGTCAGGTGTTAGACTAGCAACAATAAACTTTTAGAAAAGAAACGTCAAATGTTAGAATAAATCGTCAAATTTTAGGATTGTGTAAGTAAATTGCAAAAACTAATTAAAATACGTTTTTTTTTTCAACCAATTATTTGCGGACAATTAATTTAAGAAAACTCTTCTTTAGAAACATTCCCCTAAAATAGATTTCCAACTACGCCCCTGTATAATACTTATTCGAAAAAAAAGGCTAATAAAATTCAATCGCTGAACGTCTCTTAAAGACAATCCGACTTCTCTTAAAGCTTCACCAAAGAGCAATTTAATTCTTAGAAAATTTTATAAAATTAATTAAACGATTGGCAAAGTATAGAAAATAAATACATCTAATTAAAGATTATTTTAGCAAATAAATTGGCAAGAGATTCCGCACTAGTTCATTAATAAGAGAACATCGTCTTAAAGACTTCTCAAAGATATTGAGATTTTTTTTGTTTTCCTTCCAAATTGATAGAGATACAAAAATATCTTGCAAAGAGGAAATATTTTTTCGAAACTTGTCCATGAAACCTGCTCCACTTCTTCCTCACAATGCTGAAAAGATGAAACCCAAAGCAACTGCGCAAGAAGAAGGTATAAAGCGACGATACAGTTAGTGAAAAATACCTGCGAAACCATTCGTTAGCAATTATTGAGTATCTTCTTCGCACATCCACCACTTTGCGAGCTATAATTATATTTTCTTCTTCTACCTAAACATCTCGCAAGTTCTTCCTCGCGCGAAGACTCTCAGAAGCGAATGCTGCTGGTAGAGGAGATAATGAGCTATATCGACGCGGTTTGGATCGTTGTTTATGCTTTCAGCATCTTCGTCACTCTCTTTTGCAATATCTCGGTTTCTGGATCACGACGACCTTCAAGATCGTGAGGCATCCTTTGGCCCAAGGTTGCATGTGTGGACACCCGAAGGATTTATGTGCGTGCGCCAGAGCAACGAAAGATTCAAATCTTAACACATCCGCCGCCACTTCAGAGCGATCGCTGATAGTGTTGTCAAATACCTTTTTGTGGGTGATTTGTCTGATTTGTAAGCTCCCCCCATGAAAAAAAGTAAACCTGAAGCAAAATTCATGTTTTAACTCCACATAAGTTAATTTATAAATTCCTCTGTGGTAAGATTATGTAATTTAAATGAAGTTAGAGAGCCGGTATTGGAGTTGATTTAATAATTACCTCAATGTTCAATTTTTTTTAATGAGGTTGTCTAACGTTTAAAAGATGCTTTGCGTTTTTCACATTACTCAAATATTATCACACACATCATAAGAATTGCGTGTTACTTTAAAAATGCAACGCATCAATTGAGAAAATTACAAATCGTCATTAAATTTTATTTTTAAATTTATACGAAGTGTATGCAATTTATTACGAACAATGCACTTTAAGAAATATACGGGAACTTGGGGTAAAATGGCGAATTTTTGGGAGTTAATTTTTCCTGAGTTCCGTGGAAATATTTGGGTTTTCCCATTACAACTATCTTATACTATATCTTACTATCTTCTAGAAAATTTTCCGGACTACAACTTTGTCTTAGACGAGTTGTCGCTAACTTAACGGGAAAATGCATTTTCAGATCATTTTTCAAAGCCTTGCACTTTCACAATTTTGCCCCAGTTACCCCTATGACCGAGAAAAAATATTTTTTACATCTCTGAATACTACACCGTTTAAGTTACACAAAAATTAATTCAGGATTAAATTTAAAAAAAAGGAATCATAGCTGAGGAACTTGGGAGTGTAAAGATTTCAATTAAATTGCCAAAACGTCGCTGGAAACATAAAACAATCGTATATTTCAGACCGTTTTCTTCTCTGTATTTGAAGTCTTTTGTAACAAAGTTTCTTTAACCGTTTTACCTGTTTTACGTACCTGATTAAGACGGATAAAAGCTCCCGAAACGTCTTATGCAAAACCGTGTTCTTTTGCATTATAAAAACAAATCTCAAAGCAACTTTTTTATTAAATCTTTTTCATCTTAATGCTAAAAAGGAGTTCATGCATTGATCTATGAAAAACTTCCTCATTCACAGAACAATATTGACCCATTTAATTTTGTAGAGAATCATAAAAGCTTTAGAAATCGCTAAAGAAACTCCCAATTTCCCACTGAAATTATATAGAAAGAAGCCGGGTAAAGATTCTCAAAAAGAATTGAAACGTTGATCGTAACTTTTCATTTTTGTCGCTTTAAATGTTTCAAAACATTCCTTCTTGAGTTTTTCTCATGCTCATCTTATCTCATGTCAAAGTCTTTTGGATGATTTTTTTCATATAGATCAGTGAATTAATTCCTTTAAAGCAGATAGAGCTACAAGAAAAATCATAAAAAGAAGTCTCAAAACCTCTTTGATTATGAATTCTAAGTCAATCTATCAATTTTTTTTTGAAAGACAATTTGATTAACTGTCTTCAGCATAAATGGAGTAATTGGTCAAAAATATAGTTAGTGTACCCATGGATGAAGAATGCGATCAATTTAGTCGAGCATGAAGTAAACAAGACACAAATCAATCTTGAATAAACAGGTGAACATACCGCTGGATGTTAAAAGAAAAAAAAAGACTGATTGACATCATATTATGGTGTGTTGCAACGTCTTAAATTAGAAGTATATTTACGCTAAGTGCTCACGTAATTACAACGTCATAAATGTAAATTTATCATAGAACAGATATGCAAATAAGACATGCGATAAGGTGTGTGTGTGTTTGTGTGTCCAAAGTGGCTCAAAGAGACGCTAAAAAGTCTCTCTCTCATAAATGGAGGAGAAAATGTAGCAAGATCATTTCCATATTAGATAAAATGTGGAGTAGCTCTTAAATTTTTTTCTCTCCAGGAGCCTTTTTTTCTCTTGGAATAAAATAACTTCCTTTCCATCCTGCATTAATTAAAATGTATTATATGTGTGCTTTTTTGTGCTTTTCTTTCCGAGCTTTTTGTGGGGAGAAAAGCAAGACACAGAGGAAAATATTTTTGCGAATTGATTTTCCGCGCCGTTAAACATTCTGAAAACACATTGTGAAAAAGAAAATCACGAATTTTCTTTTGCCTGTTTTTTTTTCTTTCTTTCTTTTGTTGTTGATTCATACAAAGTTTCATTATCCCTAAAAGGCAAACGAATAAAATGAAAAAAAAAGAGAAACAGAACCTGAAATTGTTTAACAAAAAGAAAATTAAATTTTTTCCTTTCAAGACACTTTAAGAAATAAAAAATTGAGAATTTGTATTGATGTAAACAAGGTTGATTCAGTAGAAAATTCAATTAAAGTGAAAGAATTTTCTCCAGATGAGATAGACAGTTAAATAGAAAATGATGCGAATTTCCGAGAAAATTAATTTATTGCACCTGTTTGAACATCTTCTCCGCGCAATAGATCATACAAAAGGCATGAAAAAAGAGCAAATAAATTGGTTAATGGAGTCACGTGTATGAGACGTTAATTTATGTGCCTTTTGACTGCATCTATTTAGCTGGGTGTCCCTTTTATAAAGCATTTGGCGGCATTTTGTGAGACAAACAATTAAAGCAAAGAAAATTTACATGCAGATCATATTCAATATTTAATGAGTTGTCAATTCATATTTGAGTCACACAAACTCTTCCAATAGATTATGGAGAGGACCTTTGAGACAAAAAGTGTTATTTACGATCGTGGTTGCGGTCGTGACTTGCAGGAAAGAGAGTTTGCTTGTGAATTAAATAAATTACCATTGTGTAAATATAATATTGCCATCGACATGGGATATAGTCGGGGGGCAAACAGCCCAGATATTTCATTTGAACACTTTCTGGTTAACCCTTTCGCAACAATTTTGCTCATACCGAAGTGCAAATGTGTAATATTTTGTTATCTCAAATTTAAATAATTTAAATTGTTTTAATTTTAAACCTGTAAAGGCGTTTCATTTACGTGGAGGAGGCTAAAGAAATACATTTGTTTTTAGTCCTAAAAAGGCTCAGTTTGTGCAGTAAAAGCCTGAAATTCCTTTAGATTGTTTTTAAAGAATATTTTAGAATATTTCTAGCTTTTCTCATTGTCAGACTTCCCCAGATGTTGTCCCCTTTAATTTATTTAGTAGATGCTCTCTGGCTGTGCACCCAACAATTATATATTGCTGTTGCTTTAACCATATAATCCCCGTTCGATTGAAGGCCCAAGATTAAGCAGGGTGCAGCTCAATCTGCGACTTTTGGCGCCAAAAATTTCTCCACCCAAAAACCTTCATGATGAATGAGCAGAAGATAATAGAATTATAAAAAAAATATTATTTTAGGAGCAAGAATTATGCGATTCTGTTGTCTTTTCATTATTCTTCCCGTGTGTGTGTGGTCTGATGCCGAACAATAGGAAGATTTTTTGGATGCGACATGAAAGTGAGTCCCTTTTACCCAATTCTAAGCGTCATCGAAAACACTCCCCACGGTCCAAAGAAAAAAAAAAGAAATACAGACGAATGTAATTTGAAGCGTAAAAAAAGGGAATTTGTTGAATTTTGATGGCCCTTTTCACGCGCGGGATTCCCCTCGAAATCTCAAAAGAGTGTATATAATGGAAGAAAATATTCCCGCTGAAGTGCAGGAAGAAGGAGTGAATGTTGAGGACAGGATGACAATAAAAATGAGTCTTGTCATTCCTGTGCACACAATGAAAATCACTCTGCAATTGTCATTCGAGGAGATTGACATAAAAAAATATTTGTACTTGTACACTACCCGCGAAAAGTTTCCGGGCAAGGCTAAAATGGGATATTTTTGAAGGCAAATTTTAAGTGGTTATATCTCCGGCTGTGATTAACCGATTTTCAAAAATTTACCAGTTTTGGAAAGGTACATTTCTCACCTTTCCAAACCTGGTACATTTTTGAAAATCGGTCAACCCGTTCGCTTTTGGCAGCCATTTTGGTAAACCTAGGTAGAAGATGCTTTTTTCAATATTTTACAATTTCTCACTTTGACCCCTTGCATCTCGGCCGCTAGTGCACCGATTTTGATGAATAGAGTATCGTTGGAAAGGTAATTTAATTCCATTTCCAAATCTGATAAACTTTTGAAAATCAGTCAAGCGGTTCAGTCGTGACAGCCATTCTAGTGAACCATAGTGAAAAAATACACTTTCGAGTATATCTCAGCCTGTGGTTGACCGATTTGAACAAACTCGGATTCAAATGGTAGCTAATCATGTCCCCTAACTTTCAAAAAAAATTTCATCCCGATCCGTCAAGTGGTTCTTTTTTAATGTTTTTTTGAGTGATACCCTTATGTTACAAATAGGGTACCCTAACTTCAGGCGTTGACCATTTAATTTTTATAAGTTACACTTGGCCCAAATTTCATCAAAATTAAAAGTAGACATTATTATCTAACTTTTAAAAAAAAATTCACTCAAATCCATCAAGGGGTTCTCCTGTAATGTCATTTTTTGTGAAGCTATACGCGATTTTTGTCTCTCAACCGTTCTAACCCCCCCTCCCCTACCAAATGATA